>NC_025997.2:43892468-44190876 GCF_000442705.2 Elaeis guineensis
ACTCAAGAGAAATTAGTAAGCATCAAAGATCTAGCAATTAACCAAAATCAAAGCAGACCTGCGGGTAGTGCAAGTTGTGTTATAAAGCACAAGCTCATATTTATACTTTATATTACTAGGAAGATAAGTGCTCATATTATTTATCTTCTCATGATTGAAACTCCTACAGAGATATATTTCAGCATCAATCAATACAAAAAGTATGGTACCTTTCGAGATCGTGGAGCCATGCTAAAATATGCTGCTTAACTATATGATTTTTGTTGAAAAATATGTCCCAAAAGTGAATCGTCAAGCTGTTGACGGTTGAGCAACCAAGTATAATAATTGATTTATTAATAAATAAAATAGATTTGGCATTTTCATCATAAGCTTTTATTTTCTAATGAACTCCGTGGTTATGATGAAGTCCTTAGGACTATTCATATTCGATAAAGAGAAGATTTATCGATTAGTCCTTAAAACTATTCACGATCAAATGATAGGCTGTTAATAAGGACAACAACTTCTATCGAGCATAGGTCACTGTAAGCCATATGGATTGGTTGTCCTCTTAACCAAGGAGTGTGGAGATACTGGTATGGTATATAGGTGAGATGTAAGGGTACATCATCATGGAACATGACCAACTCCAGAGTATTTTGCTGTCGAGAATGTCTCTGATGGGATATAGGTATAAGTGTCCTTAGACCTGAGATCACCTTAGTGACTTGCAAGCAACTCACTGTGCTTTGGTACTGGACTAACTAATTTCTAATTCAGTGACGGAAGACTTCTGGACATAGTCAAGTACTTGCAAAGTCAGAGTGTGATCGAGATGGGATTGACCACTCCAAGAGTTGGAGAAGAATGAGTCATTGTATTTCAATTTAGCAAAATCTTAGCCAGGATAATCCATCAGATGGATTTGATATTTTGAAATACAATGTGGACAACCTGATCAGAGTTGACAGTTGAACTTTAAGGTATCCTATGATCATTTTGGTCAAGGAGATGAATTATATGAAAACTACATCCGCATGGGTTCTAAGGATGTTGTTCTACACATTTGATCTATCCGATCGTCAGGTACCATTGCTAGATGGTCACTTCGATTGGTACAAAAATTTATTCCTATGCTATCGACTTAGTTTTGAACCTATGAGGTCACATACATTAGAGTTCATGATCCGATCGGATGGTTGATCAACGATTAATAATCGTTCTAGGGTTAAATGATCAATATGATTGACATTTAACCTAGTGAAAGTGTTGCAGGAGGATCGATTAGCAATTTGATTACTAATTGGCTTAATTTGATTAAGCCAATGGACTGAGATTAAGTCTAATTGAATATAATATAATTAAATTTAGTTTAGACTTGATTGGATCAAGTCTAATTGGTTTATTGGATAAGCCAAGTGCAAGAAAAAACTAGTCCTAGTTCAATTAGGACTTGGATTAACCTAATTTCTAATTTGATTAAAAATTAAATCAGATTTAAATTTAATTTAATTTGATTAAATTAGATTTTTAATTGGGTTAAGACCTATTTTAATTAAATTGATCTAATTTTATTTTGATTTGGTTTGAGAAACCAAATTAAAACAAGTCATAAGATAGAATCCAAGTAAGACTAGGATTCCACCTTGCACCACATAAGCCCCCCCACGTCCTCTCCTTTATTCCACACCAATCCCCTCTTATTTTGTGTGAAAAAAGCCCTCTCCCAGGTCTTTTCCACATCCAAAAGGTTTTCTCACTTCTTTCATACATGAAAGTGGTTGTGGATCAAATCAAAGTAGGAATAAGCTTGGATTTCAAATTCTATGAGATAGAGTTTTAGAAATCCAAAACTCTTTCCTTTTTGCACTGAATTTACTCAAATTTTTTTGAGATTTTTGTGGCTTTTAGGGCACACATTGTGCACCTTTTACTGATGGTCCATGTATGAAAATAAGGAGGAGGCACCCAAGAGTTGGGCGCCCCTTATCTTGCCATGTTTGGATAAGCCTTGACTAGGTATTTGACCTACATAAGGACTCTATCATATCTCTCTCTATAAAATGAGTTTCTTTATGAAATTTTTGAAGAACACAAAGATTTGAGAGACCTCTAGGAAATCCAAAAATTAGAGAGAAAGACCTTTGGGTCATAGAGATATAATAGACACAAGATAGGATGTCTAGAAGAGAGTAAAGAGAAGAAGAAGAGGGTCTTCTTCTAGGGTTGTTAGTTTCATCTCTTCCCTTCCTCCATCTTGAGTTTTCTAAGAGCGTCTCAAATCTGAAACTCATCCTCCTACTTCTCATCTTTAGAAGAGTCCAAATCAAGAAGAAGAAGGTATCTGATCAACCATCGAAGAAGGATCAGCGCAGTACTAGCATATTATGCTGATTTCCTGGAGCAGAACTTCTGATCGAGATTCGTAGGCATGTATGGATGACTCCTAGAGATTGAACATATGTGCAGTTTGCAACATCATCCTCAAACCCAGATCAGCAAGGTTAGAACGTCTAACTTGCAAGGTAATAGATCTGATCTATTGTTTAATACATACATTAGATGTAGTATAGAAACATGTTGATATGATCAACATGTAGTTCATGCTCTATATATTTTAATTTTTAATTTAATACTATATAATAATCATGTAATAAGATTTTAGATCTAAAAATTTTTTAATTTTAAAAAATAAATTTTGATTTATTTTAGTCATCCGCTGCTTGATCTTGAAAAAATTTCAAGATCTAACCCTGAAACCCTAGATCTGGTTCCTTCAATTGGTATCAAAGCCTAAGGTTCTTTATTACATGATTATTTATACATGCTTAGATTATCTTTTAGATTAGATTTAATTTATAATCTAATTATTAAATTTAAAATTAAAATTTTAGATTAATTACGAACTGCAAGGTTGTCCTGCTGTAAGGTTTACCCCTTACAGTACAAAAGTTGTCCTAGTTCGTGTAGATCTATCTTTAATCATAAATTTATTGGATATGATCTAGATTAAATTTATGATTTATTAGATTTAAAAAATATTTAAATCTAAAATAAAATCTTTTTGTTAATAATTTTTGTGCAAAAAAATTATTTAAAGTTGAAGTTATTTCAATTACATGAATCTGTTTAGATTAGATCTAAAGTAGTTTCATGTTTATTTTATTTGCATCTTGATTATGAATCAAACATGCAATATAGTTGGTAGAATTATATTATAAAATTATTTTATAAATATAAAAATTATTTTCGAAAAGCCGAACCCAACCCTCTACCCAAAACTTAATTAAGAATTAAGAAGTTGTTTGATTAGGTTCTAGGATTGTGAATTGAAGAACTAAGACATAAACCATAACACATTAGGTTAATGGGTTAGTGAGAATTAGATCCATTAATTGGGTTAGACCTATTGTTAGATTAAAGATGGACTTAATTAGAATTGACTAAATCTAATCAATTGTTGTCTTAGATTAGGTCAAGGATTCTCTAGATCAATTACAATAGTTGTAGTTGGTCAAGTCCATATCTTTAACGAGAACCAAATGGACTTGATTCTTAGCTAAACGGTCTAGCATGAACTGTTAGGTTAATCTAATCGAAACTAATTAAATCAATTGGTGTCTAAGATAAACCAGACCGATGGTTTTTAATTGGGAGCCTGCTTACCTAGCCATTTTTGATGGTGTCTAAGGCAAGCTTTGACCTACCCTCCCACTGATCGACTTACCTGACCTCTTGATGAAATTATGTTTTGATCAGATCACTTGACTATTCGAGCTGACCCATGTCAGCTAGGTAAATCAATGTGACTGATTTAGGTGCTCCTAGACCAGCCCTTTTAATGGTCTCCCTTAAGCTGACTTGGTGAAGTCAGTGGGAGGATCATGATAAGTTGGTTCATCTGATCTCATCCTCTAAATCATTTAAATCTTCTAAAATTATTAGGTCCTTAAAATGATAAAGTTATGGAGATAATTGAGTCATAGCCTTTCATTAAGGTGTTTGATAACGAGTCCATGAACTCAATAATCATTGCAGATCCAAAGATCTGATGCTTGTTGACTAATGGAATTATCACTTATCATGTGACGACTTGGAAGTGTCTCTCTAATGGTGGTTAGGTGAGCCAACCAAAGTTGAGCTTAATCATTCATTGGTTAGATGCACCGAGTATGGTCATGTTAATGGTTGGACCTAACCGGATCCTTACAGTGGAGGCCAAAGCCTACTGATTAGGTTTTTAGGGCAAAATTAAAATTATTAAAAATTATTTAGAGAAACAATTGGTTATGAACTTATCCTTAGATGTACATGGGTTGGCCAACCAAAGTTGGGCTTGTGTGCAGTCTAAGTGGATTCTAGTACCCACTAAGGAATTAGGGTAATTCTTCGAATTGGAGGTAGAGGCTACCAATTTGAATAAAATAGTGGGAGCAACCTTTTGATTTAAGTCTAAATCTTTAGGTTTAATAAATCAATTACTAATTAGATTATGGTTTTCTTTTATGCAGATATGGCCACTTTCCTATCGCTCCGATCATTGTTGGATAATGATAAGTTGGTGGGACCCAACTTCGATAGTTGGTACCAAAAGTTGAAGATAGTCTTGGAGCATGAATGGATCCTATATGTGATAATAGATCCTGCACCTGAGGAGCCAGCTGTCAATGCACGTAGAACAGTCAGAGACACTTATCAGAAGCAGCTCAGTGATCAAACCATGGTGCGCTGTATCATGCTGGCTGCCATGAGCGACGAGTTCAGTCGTAGATTCAAGATGGCTCAACAAAAGGACATGCTTCAAGTGTTGGAGGATGCCTTTGGCACACCCGATGATGTGGAGAGGCACAAGACTAGTTGTGCCATCTTCAATGCCAAAATACGGGATGGTGCCTCTATCACTGATCATGTATTGTACATGATCGAGCTGATGGAATGATTGAGCAAGCTCGACTTTTCTTGCATGAGTAGCTTGAGAAAGATGCAATACTGAACTCGTTGTCCAAGTCTTATCTTCCATTCCTCACTCATTATAGAATGACAAAGTCTGAAATGAACTACCATGGGTTACTGGGGTTGCTTCAAAACTTTGAGAAGGATCACCAACTCCACAAGGAGTCGGTGAACTTAGTGGGGGGTTCATCTTCTGGTTCTCGACCCTTTAAAAAGGAGAAGAAGAACAAGAAGAAGAAAGTGAAGAAGGTGCAAGTTCAAGCTGGGACATCAGTGCAAGGCCAGACCAGAAAGATCAAGCCCGATAAGTGTCTATTCTACTGGCAAGCACCCTAGATTAGATAGTGTGTCAGATATCTACTTATGGTACTATAGGCTAGGTCATATAAACAAGAACAAAATAAATAGGTTGACTCAAGAGGAAATCTTCGAAGTCAGTGATTGTGAATCACTTCCAACTTGTGAGTCCTGTCTTCTTGATAAAATGACCAAATCACCTTTTACTGGAAAAGGTGAGAGAGCTATTGAGCTCTTGGGCCTAGTACATACTGATGTATGCGGGCCCATGAGCACAAGTGCTAAAGGTGGATATTTCTACTTCATAACATTCACAGATGATCTATCTAGATATGGATATGTCTATTTGATGAAACACAAGTCGGATTCATTTGAAATGTTCAAACGATTTCGAAGTGAAGTAGAAAAATAAACTGGAAAGAGTATTAAAACTCTTTGATCTGATCAAGAAAGAAAATATCTTTCTAGTGAGTTTCTCATATATCTAGGAGAGAATGGGATTCTCTCTTAATGGACTCCGCCAGGAACACCACAGCCTAATGGTGTGTCTGAAAGGAGAAATCAGACTCTGTTAGACATGGTCCGATCTATGATGGATTTTGCCAGCTTATCGATATCCTTCTGGGGATATGCATTCGAATCAGCCTATTATCTATTAAATAGGATTCCAAGTACGTCTATAATTAAGACTCCATATGAGATATGGACAAGGTGTAAGCCAGCACTTTCACACCTTAGGGTCTGGGGGTGCCCAGCCTATGTCAAACGATTAGTCACAGACAAATTTGGACCTAGGTCTGACAAATACACATTCATCGAGTATCCCAAAGAGATCAAAGAATATTTTTTCTACCATGCTGATGAACAAAAGATGTTCGTCAGTCTTAAGGCAATCTTTTTAAAAAAGGAGTTCCTTGATGAAGGAACCGTTGCCTCTAAGGTTGAACTTGATGAAGTTCAACAGGTAGAAGGACCGATACCAATAGCTGAACCTGAGTCGGATTTGATTAGATCAGATCTGGAGCCCAATGTACCTACACCATTAAGACGATCTGGTAGAGTACCGCATCAGTCGGATAGATACTATAGTTTTTTGATCCGAGACGATGATCCCATCGAACTCGATGAGAATGATGAGGATCCGATCACCTATATGGATACAATACAAAGATCTGATTCTGAGAAATGGCTTGAAGCCATGAAATCTGAAATAGAATCCATGAAGGTCAACGATGTATGGACATTGGTTGACCCACCTGAAGGGGTTAAACCCATTGGGTATAAATGGGTGTTCAAAAGGAAAAGAGGCACAAACGAAAAGGTGGAGACCTATAAATCCCGTCTGGTTGCCAAGGGGTATCGTCAACGTTATGGTATTGACTATGATGAGATATTTTCTCCTGTGGCAATGCTCAAA
The DNA here is from genome assembly GCF_000442705.2 of Elaeis guineensis. Classification (NCBI taxonomy): domain Eukaryota; kingdom Viridiplantae; phylum Streptophyta; class Magnoliopsida; order Arecales; family Arecaceae; genus Elaeis; species Elaeis guineensis. Next base: position 43,899,118 of record NC_025997.2, read on the forward strand.
TCTATTTGGATAATACTTGCAATACCTGCCCATCTGGATTATGAGATCTGGCAAATGGATGTAAAGACAGCTTTCTTGAATGGAGAGCTGATCGAAGAGGTGTATATGATACAACCTGAGGGGTTTACATCCACAGATGAGTCCAAGGTGTGCAAGCTTCAGAGATCCATTTATGGATTGAAGCAAGCTTCTCAGAGTTGGAACATGCATTTTGATAAGGTGATCAAATCGTATGGCTTCGTTAAGAATGGAGAAGAGCCCTGCATCTATAAATAGGCAAATGGTCCAGTTGTAGTATTCCTTGTCTTGTACGTGAATGATATTCTCTTAATCGAAAATGACATCCCCGCACTATAGAAAATAAAAGTTTGGTTGTCATCACAGTTCTTCATGAAGGACTTGGGTGAAGCATCCTACATCCTAGGGATGAAGATCTATAGGGATAGATCTAAAAAGATGCTTGGGTTATCCCAATCCACGTACATAAACACTGTGCTGAAGAGGTTCAGCATGGAGAATTTCAAGAAGGGCTATCTACCGATAGGCCATGAAATTTTTCTCTTTAAGAAAGATTGTCCGATAACTCCTGAAGAGAGAGAGCGCATGAGTAGAGTCTCATATGCTTCGACTGTGAGATCTATCATGTATGCCATGACATGTACAAGATCAGATGTGGCATACTCATTAGGAGTAGTGAGTAGATACCAATCTGATCCTGAAGAAAACTACTGGAAAGTGGTTAAAGCCATCCTTAAGTATTTGAGAAATATTAAGGACCAATGGTTGGTTTATGACGAGTCAGATCTGAAACTTGTGGGGTTCACAGACTCCAGCTTTCAATCTGACCATGATGATAGCAGAAGCGTGTCAGGTTATATCTTTACTCTGAATGGTGGAGCTATCTACTGAAAGAGTTCCAAGCAGCATACTGTGATAGACTCTGTTTGTGAAGTTGAGTACATCACAGTATCGGATGCCGTGAAGGAAGCTATGTGACTGGAAAAATTCATCATTGAGCTAGGAGTAGCACCCTCCCTCAATGGTTCGATCCTGCTCTACTGCGACAGCACTGGTGCCATAGCTCAAGTGAAGGAACCCAAAGCACACCAACGGATGAAGCATATTTTGTACCGCTTTCATCTGGTCTAGGAGATCGTGGATCGAGGTGACATCGACCTTCAGAAGATCGACAGAAAGGAGAACCTGACTGACCACTTTACTAAAGCCCTGACGATAAAGGAGTTCGACAACCACAAGTCGAAGATGGGTATTAGATACTATGCCGAGTAGCTTTAGGACAAGTGGGAGTTGTTGAAAAATATGTCCCAAAAGCCAATCGTCAAGCTGTTGACGGTTGAGCAACCAAGTATGATAATTAATTTGTTAATAAATAAAATATATTTGATATTTTCATCAGAAGCTTTTATCTTCTAATGAACTCCGCTATTATGATGAAGTCCTTAGGACTATTCAGATTCGATAAAGAGAAAATTTATCGATTAGTCTTTAAAACTATTCACGACCAAATGATAGGCTGTTAATAAGGATGACAGCTTCTATCGAGCATAGGTCGCTGTAGGCCATATGGGTTGGTTGTCTTCTTAATCAAGGAGTGTGGAGACACTAATATGGCATACAGGTGAGATGTAAGGGTACATTATCATTGAACGTGACCAACTCCAGAGCATTCTGCTATCAAGAATGTCTCTGATGGGATATAAGTATAAGTGTCCCTTAGACCTGAGATTACCTCAGTGACTTACAAGCAACTCACTGTGCTTTGATACTGGACTAACTGAATTTCTAATTCAGTGATGAAAGACTTTTGGACATAGTCAAGTACTTGTGAAATCAAAGTGTGATCAAGATGGGATTGACCACTCCAAGAGTTGGAGAAGAATGAGTCACTGTATTTCAATTTAGCAAAACCTTACTTGGCCAGGATAATTCATCAGATAGATTTGATATTTTAAAATATAATGTGGACAACCTGATCATAGTTGACAGTTGAACTCTGAGGTGTCCTATGATCATTTTGGTCAAGGGGATGAATTATATGGAAACTACATCCATATGGGTTCTAAGGATGTTGTTCTACACATTCGACCTATCTGATCATCTGGTACCATTGCTAGATGGTCACTTTGATTGATACAAAAATTTATTCCTGTGCTACCGGCTTAGGTTCGGACCTATGAGGTCACACACATTAGAGTTCATGATCTGATCGGATGGTTGATCAACGATTAAAAATCATTCTAGGGTTAAATGATCAATATGATTGACATTTAACCTAGTGAAAGTGTTGCAGGAGGATCGATTAGCAATTCGATTGCTAATTAACTTAATTTGATTAAGCCAATGGGCTGAGATTAAGTCTAATTGAATATAATTTAATTAGATTTAGTTTGAACTTGATTGGATCAAGTCCAATTGATTTATTGGATAAGCCAAGTGCAAGAAAAAAATTAGTCCTAGTTCAATTAGGACTTGGGTCAACTTAATTTTTAATTTGATTAAAAAAATTAAATCAGATTTAAATCTAATTTAATATGATTAAATTAGGTTCTTAATTGGGTTAAGACCTATTTTAATTAGGTTGATCTAATTTTGGTTTGATTTGGTTTGAGAAACCAAATTAAAATAAGGCATAAGATAGAATCCTAGTAAGATTAGGATTCCACCTTGCACCACATAAGCCCCCCCCACGCCCTCTCTCTTATTCCACACCAATCTCTTATTTTGTGCGACAAAAGCCCTCTCCTAGGTCTTTCCCACGTCCAAAAGATTTTCTCTCTTCTTTCATACATGAAAAGTGGTTGTGGATCAAATCAAAGTAGGAATAAGCTTGGATTTCAAATTCTATGAGGTAGAGTTTTAGAAATCCAAAACTCTTTCTTTTTTGCACCGAATTTATCCAAATTTTTTTTGAAATTTTTATGAATTTTAGAGAACATATTGCACACCCTTTGCTGGTGGTCCATGCACAAAAATAAGGAGGAGGCACCCAAGAGTTGGGCGCCCCTTATCTTGCCATGTTTGGATAAGCCTTGACTAGGTTTTTGACCTAGACAAGGACTCTATCATATCTCTCTCTATAAAATAAGTTTTTTCATGAAATTTTTGAAAAATATAGAGATTTGAGAGGCCTTTGGGGAATCCAAAAATTAGAGAGAAAGACCTTTGGGTCATGGAGATATAATAGACACAAGATAGGGTGTCTAGGAGAGAGTAAATAAAAAAAGAAGAGGGTCTTCTTCTAGGGTTGTTAGTTTCATCTCTTTTCTTCCTCCATCTTGAGTTTTCTGAGAGCATCTCAGATTTGAAACTCCTCCTCCTACTTCTTATCTTTGGAAAAGTCTAAATCAAGAAGAAGGAGGTACCTGATCAACCATCGAAGAAGGATCAGCGCAGTACTAGCATACTGTGCTGATTTCCTGGAGCAGGACTTCTGGTCGAGATTCATGGGCTCGTGTGGATGACTCCTAGAGACCGAATGCATATGCGATTTGTAACATCATCCTCAAGCTTAGATCAGTAAGGTTAGAATGTCTAACTTGCAAGGTAATAGATCTGATCTATTGTTTAATACATACATTAGATGTAGTATAGAAACATGTTGATATGATCAACATGTAGTTCATGCTTTATATATTTTAGTTTTTGATTTAATACTATGTAATAATCATGTAATAAAATTTTAGATCTAGAGATTTTCTGATTTTAAAAAATAAATTTTAATTTATTTTAGTTATCCGCTGCCTTATCTTGAAAAAGTTTCAAAATCTAACCCTGAAATCCTAGATTTGGTTCCTTCAATTGGTATCAGAGCCTAAGGTTGTTTATTACATAATTATTTATATATGCTTAGATTATCTCTTAGATCTAATCTAATTTATAATCTAATTATTAAATCTAAAATTAAAATTTTAGATCAATCATGAACTGCAAGGTTATCCTGCTGTAAAGTTTACCCCTTACAGTGCAATGGTTGTCCTAGTTCGTGTAGATCTATCTTTAATCATAAATTTGTTAGATATGATCTAGATTAAATTTATGATTTATTAAATTTAAAAAATATTTAAATCTAAAATAAAATCTTTTTATTAATATTTTTTGTGCAAAGAAATTATTTAAAATTAAAATTATTTCAATTACATGAACCTGTTTAGATTAGATCTAAAGTAATTTCATGTTTATTTTATTTGCATCTTGATTATGAATCAAATATATAATATGATTGGTAGAATTATATTATAAAATTATTTTACAAATATAAAAATTATTTTTGAAAAGTCGAACCCAACCCTCAGCCCAAAACTTAATTAAGAATCAAGAAGTTGTTTGATTAGGTTCTAGGATTGTGAATTGAAGAACCTAAGACACAAACCATAACACATTGGGTTAATGGGTTAGTGGAAATTAGATCCATTAATTGGGTTAGACCTATGGTTAGACTAAAGATGGACTTAATTAGAGATAGACTTTTATATAATTTTTTTTATACAAAAAGTTTGATCTGGATCATAACTTATATTTGCTTTTTTATCATGTAAAAGGACAAAAGATATATACAGCTACTACAAAAAATAGATGCAGTTACCTTATACAAAATCAAGAATTTAAATTTTATAATTTTTTTAAATTTTTAATTTTTTTACATATTGACGATGAAAATATTTTTATCAAAAATAAAAATATTTACGATGAAAATAAAATTTTTATCATAAATACTCGATTATTTATGATGAAAAATTTTTATCACAAATAGTAAGCAACTTTTGATATTTTTAAATTACTAATTTTTTTAAATATTGATGATGAAAATATTTTTATTATAAATAATTAAGTATTTATAGTGAATATTTTTTTATTATAAAAACTATTTATTTATGATAAAAAAATTTTATTGTAAATAATGAGTAATTTTTAATTTTTTTAAAATTTTTAATTTTTTTAACTATAGATAATGAAAATATTTTCATCATAAATAATCAATTATTTATAATAAATAAATTTTTTATTATAAAAAAATTTATTTTATGATGAAAAATTTTTATCATAAATAATGAGAAATTTTTGATTTTTTTTAAATATTTAATTTTTTTAAATATTGATGATGAAAATATTTACATCATAAATAATTAAATATTTATGATGAATATTTTTTTTATCATAAAAATTATTTATTTATGATAAAAAAAATTTATCATAAATAAATAAGTAGTTTTTATTTTTTTAAAATTTTTATTTTTTAACTATTGGTGATGAAAATATTTTTATTATAAATAATTAAGTATTTATGATGAATATTTTTTTATCATAAAAACTATTTATTTCTGATGAAAAATTTTTATCATAAATAATGAGTAATTTTTGATTTTTTTAAAATTTTTAATTTTTTTTAATCATTAGCGATGAAAATATTTTTATCATAAATAATCAAATATTTATGATGAATATTTTTTCATTATAAAAAGTTTTTATTTATGGTAAAAAAAATTTATCATAAATAATGAGTAATTTTTAATTTTTTTAACTATTTATCATGAAAATATTTTCATCATAAATAATTAAGAATTTATGATAAAAATTATTTTTCATCTCAAATACTTAATTATTTATGATGAAATATTTTTATCATAGATAACTTATAATTTTTAAATTTTTAAAATTTTTTATTTTTTTTTAAATATTGGTGATGATAATATTTGCATTGAAAATAATCTTATTTTTGATGAAAAAATATTTTCATCATAAATACTTAAATTACTTATGATAAAAATATTTGCATCATGGATATTTAAAAATTTAACATAAAATAAATGATATATTATTTATGATGAAAATATTCATCACAAATAATATATATTTACAATGAAATAATTTTTTCATCACTGATAGGCAACTATTTGCGATGAAAAATTATTTTCATCATAAATATTTTGTTATTTATGATCAATTTTTTTTATCATACATACAAGTAGTGGCGATAAAAATATTTACGTCATAATTAATTTCTTCATAAAAATATTATTTTCTTGTAGTGCAAGCATCTCAGAGTTGGAATACTCGATTCAATGATGCGATCAAATTATTTGATTTCATCAAGAATGAATAGGAACTGTGCGTGTTCAAGAAGGTCAGTAGGAGGACTGCCATATTCCTCATATTGTATGAGGATGACATCCTCCTAATTGGAAATGATATTCTCATGATGATTTCTGTAAAAATTTAGTTGTCTATAGAATTTTTCATAAAAGATCTTAGAGAAGCATCCTATATTCTAGGAATAAATATCTATAGAGATAGATCTAAAAGGATGCTTGATCTTTTACAGCAAATATATATAGAAAAAGTACTGAAGTAATTCAACATAGAAAACTCCAAAAAAGATCTATTGTCCTTCAGGCATGGAGTTCATCTCTCTAAGAAGATATACCTTAGCACATCTGAGGAGATTCAGCGTATGAGTAAGATCTCTTATGCTTCTGCTATATAGAGCCCCATATAAATTATGCTATATACCTAACCTGATTTGCTCTTGTTATGAGCGTCACAAATAGATATCAGTCAAATCCAGCTGAGGAGCACTGGATTATTGTGAAGAATATTCTTAAGTACTTGAAAAAGACTAAATATCTCCTCTTGGTCTTTAAAAGAGGAGACTTACGGATATAGGGATATACAGACTCAGACTTTATATCTAATATTGTTGATAGAAAGTCAACATCAGGTTTTATGTTTTTATGTAATGGTGGTGCGGTTAGCTGAAAAAGTTTCAAGCAACTGATTATTGCAGATTCCATCATGGATGCAGAGTACATCGCCACATCGGAGGTTGCTAAGGAAGGATTCTAATTCAAGAAGTTTATTATGGAGCTAGATGTGATGTCATCAGATGCCATTCTACTCTTCTATGATAATAATGATGCCATAGCACTCGCTAAGCAACCAAGGTCTCATCCAAAATTCAAGCATATCGAGTGACGATTCCACCTCATTCGTGAATACCTTGAAAAGAAGTTCATCGAGGTACAGAGAGTCGACATCATAGAGAATGTGGCTAACCCACTGACTAAGCCACTGAGTCAACAAAAGACTGAAGCTCACTTTGAGAAGATGGGGTTTAGGCTTATGGCCAATTGACTTTAGGTCAAGTAGGAGTTTGTTAGATGTATGCCCTAGAAGTTAGATTGGCTGAAATATATACACATTCTAGGGGCATAACTTTGTAATTAATATTTTAAAATAAATAAAAGTTAGATTATTTTTTTATTCATATTGTGTTTAAATTATATCCATAAATCATTCGAAGAAGTACCGGATGATGACACATATTCTCAAGAGTTGAAAATATGAGGCATGTATTATTAGTGGTTAATTCCTAAATGCTTCCGATCAATAGATCGTCATAGAGATGGTGATTGATCCGGATAGATCAATGCATGGATTGCTTTCCTCCATGGATAGACGAGTTTTAAGTCGATAGTGTGGAGATACTGGAGTGAGAGTATAGATATTTGATAGAGATCAAAGGTACTGAGCGTGATCAACACAAGAAGTCACTAGGATGGCTACCCACTCATTAGTGATTTTCTCAAAATTATAGTGGTGTAAATAATTCTTTGATCTGCAGTGCCTCGACTATTCACAGTGAGGCTACTGTAGCTTAACTGCATAATTACTTGGTTACCTAGCCATTTGAAACTTTGTGGTATATGTTGGTTACAGTAGATCCATTGTAGGAATAGGATGTGTACCTAGATGGGATCAGTCGATCCTGATAAATAGGGAGAGGTTCTATGTAGTTCATGAGATCGAGTCCTAAAATTCATAACTATGGTAGGTGAATGATGGAAAGAAGTTTTCATAAGATTTCATATGGACTCGAGTCGACTAAATCTGATATATGACAGATAAATGGGTTTGATGAGTTATCCTTGATCTGCGTCTTATTGGAACTCACGATAGAAGAATCAAACTTCATGATAACTACACCTAGAGGTTCAATATTTCATTCTGCTAGATTGTCACAACATACTGCTAGGTGTCACTAATGGATCATGAGACTCATCGAGCATCATCTTGATGATCGATGACCCTTGATGGGTAAGGTTGGAATCATTCTAACCTATCGAAAGGAGTTTTGGTGATATTGTGATAGAGATCACAATATTGAAAAATATGTTCCAAAGCCAATTGTCAGTCTATTGATGATTGTGCTAATAGATGTAATTGTATATGAATTAAATATTAATAAAATATTTATTTAATATTTTTCATCATAAGCTTGTACATCTTTTATATCGAACTTCTGTGTTATGATAAAAGTCCTTAGGACTATTTTAAATCGACAAAGAAGAATTTATTATTTAGTCTCTAAATGAGTTTATGACCAAATGATATGTTATTACTAGGATGATAGACATATCAAGTGTAGATCGTTGTGCACCATATAAGTTGGTTATTTTCTTAACCAAGGAGTGTGAAAATGCTGGTACGGTATGCAGGTGAAATATAAGAGTACATTTCACTGAATATAACCAACTCTAGAGCACTCTGCTGTCAAGAGTTATTTAGAAAGGATATGGATATAAGTATCTCTCTGATCTGAAATCATCACGGTGACTTGTAAGCAACTCATTGTACTTTAGTAACAGACTACCTGAATTTCTAATTCAGGATCGAAAAATTTTTGGGCATAGTTAAGTACTTGTAAAGTTGGTGCATGAGTCAAGATGGAATTGACCACACCAAGGGATTGGAGAGAATACTTTGTATTTCAATTTAGTAAGACCTTGATCAGGGCAATCCTTGTAAGGAGTCATAGGATTTGTTAGGTTGAGACATAAAATGGATGTACTATTAAGAGTTGACAGTTTAAACTCTAAGTCATCCTAGCATCAAGGGTCAAAGGGATGAATTATACAATAACTGTATCCAAATAAGTTCTTGAGTGTTGCTTTACATACATTCAGCCTATTCAAATGTCAGGTACCATTGTTAGATGGTTACTTCGATTGATACAAAAATTTGTTCCTATGCTACTAGCTTAGGTTCGAACTTATGGGGTCATACACATTAGAAGTTCCTCCCTGATCAGATGGCTAATCTGAAGAGTCCCACTGGACGGAGACTCTGATGAAAAATCTCACTGGACTGGGACTCTATTATTAATGAAAGATTAGTTAATAATTAGATCATTAATTAACTTAATTTGATTAAGCATTAAAGTCTGGATCAAGTCTAATTGAATTGGATTCAATTAGGTCAGGTCCGATTAGGTTATGAGATACCTAATTGGTAAGGGAGAATTGATCCTGATTTAATGAATCATGGCTCAATTAATTCACTGATTTGATCAGGTTTAATTAAAATTTTGGGAGCCTAATTAGATTAGATTCATTATATTTTATTTGGGTCTAATTGGATTGGATTTAAAAGAAATCTAATTGACTAAACCCTAGAGTCCCAAATGAATGGAACTTTTTCTCCCTTGCGCCACCTAGAAAGTTTCACGCCATACCTCATTGCACAAAAATAGTTTATGCATAGAAAACCAAAATCTAACACCTCTTTTTGTCACCCACTTTGGATAGATATTGGTTGTTTGGTTTGAGTTCAAGTGGGACTTTGAATTTGAATCAAACTTCTTATCCTTGTCTACCCACCGACTGACCCTTGTGAAGGTATCTGCTTTGTGCAATAAAAAAGAATAGCTTCCAGTTGATTTTCACACCCAAAACCCTCTAGTCGGCCCCTCTTTTGGTCAGATAAGGATGAGAGAAAGTTGTAGTTTAATCAAAATTCAAAAGAGTTTGAATTACAACAAACTCTAGCTCTTATCCTGCCTAATCTATGTTGCTGGTTAACATAAAAGGATGAGATTTTTTTGAGCATAAAAGGCTCTAGGATTTTCATCGTGAGATAGCTAAGAAAAAGAGGGGCCGAATATCTCTTTTGGGGCATGAGATTTGGGGTGGGTTTCTACCTTCTTGGCATGTGTAAAGGAGGAGATCTATCTCCTCTCAAGTGAGAGACCTAGAATCGTTCTAAGGTTTCTGGGTGAGGAAAAAATCCAAAAGAAGAGAGTCTTCATCTAATTTTTTTCACCATCCAGCATCCTCCTTTGATCTATCTTCGATATCAAAAAGATTTGAGATGATCGAAGAAGGAGATCAAATCAGATCCGTCATCAGAAACTGACTGCGCGAGCTAGCACTCCCATAGAGGGCTGATCGATCTGAGGGCATCGTGTGGATCATCCATAGAGGTCGGATACTTGTACGACTTCGAGTGATCAGAGAAGACTTCTAGATCCATATTCTCGATTATAGAGTTCGACTATCCACACTCAAGTATTGGGTTCAGAACCCTCACGGTGGTAGATTAGATCTATCACATTATGCTATTTTTTGTTCACATGCTTGTTATTTTAAATTTAAATTTTTATGCATGTAAATTTATATCATGAATTTATTTATAGGAGTTTTAAAATTATATCTTATGTATATATTTATAAATTAAATAGTTTAATCTAATATTCTTTCACTTCCAAATATTTGAAATGCATGCATGAAACCCCTATGCATCCCAACAGTGGTATCAGAGCTATGGTTCTATATAACATGATATTATATGTATTTAGATCTATAATTTAATTTAGATTAGATCTGATATATGATATTTAGATATGAAATTAGTTATAGATCAGTTCACACAAACTAGTATAAAGTTGTCCTGTTGTAAGCTTTACACCATACAGTGCAAAGGTTGTCATAGTTTGTACTGATCCTTATAAAATCTGATTTTAAATTGAAACATGTAAAATTTATTTATAATGATTATATCTAATTTTGATATGATCAAAATATAATAATGAGATCTAAAATAATTTAGATTAGATTTAAATTATTTAGGTTAGATGATCTGAGTAGCGAAGTAATTAGATCAGGTTTGTCACTAGGCCATCCGATCATAGGAGGTAATAAAGATTAGATCTCTCTTTTTTCCATTCAATTGGATCTTCTTGTGATATGTAGGGATATCATTGTGACTATATCTCATGAAGATAAATGTGAAAAGAAAATTTTATTTTTTTGTAAAATTTTAGGATTGTGTATATGATATATTGCATGAAAAATAGTTGCATCTAATCTTTGCAAATAAAATCTAGAATCATAAACATATTTAGAATAGTTCTAAAATAATTTATGATTAATTTTATTACTATTTATACAGAATTATTTTGATCCAAAATTAATATAATTATTGTAGTTCGTCTATTGAGTTGACTCAGTATTATTTGGGTCGACTTAGGATTCTGATTAGTCAGCTCAATTTTTGTTGAGTTGACTTAATAAAATAGGTTTAAATTATGATTTATAATTCATCATCAATGAGTCAACTAAGTCTTGAAACTTAGTCGACCCATTGTGATGAGTCAGCTCAATCCAGGGATGAGTCGATTCAAGTTTCAGATCTAAATAATTATGCATAAAAATTAATTATAAAAATATTTTATAAAATTTAAAATTATTTTTAAATATCAAATCTCTACCCACAATCTCAAACTTAATTGAGAATTAAGTTGAATATATTAGATCTAGAATTATGAATTAAAGATCTAATATCATTCGTATAAAATATGGATGATGAATTTATGGGTTAGCTTGATCTGATCCTTCTAATTGTGTTAGACCCTAGGATTAGAATCAAAGATTAAATGGACTAAGAAGAAAAATTAGATTAAATTAAGATTTCTCTAGAGCGGATATAATAGTTGTAGTTGGTCGAGTCCATATCTTTGATTAGATCCAAATGGACTTTGATCTTGAGCTCAGTGGTCAAGCCCAAATCCATAAGTTGATCTAGTTGAAACTGATTAACCAGTTGGTATCTAAAATAAGTTTGACAGTCTTGATCGGTGGTCTTTAATTGGGAGCTACTTGCATAGATTGGATCTATGATAAATTAATGGCATATCCCTCCCATCGATCTCACTTACCTAACTAACATGGTAAATCATGTTTTGGTCAGATCACTTAATGATTAGAATTTGATCCATGAAAACTAAGAAATCAGTTGTAACTAATTTAGGTGCTCCTAGTTTGACTTGTCTTAGTCCTTATCATGACTTGATGAAGTCAGTGAGAGGATTACTGACTTGTCAGTTGGATCGACTTATTTCTAGTCCACCCTGATATGACTTGATGAAGTCAGTGAGACGATTGAGATTAACTGGTCTATGTATTTAATTTTATTAAATTATGTTAATCAAAATTTTAAATTATTAGGTCCATAAAATGAGCTAATTATGATGATAACTAGATCATAGCCTCCCATTAAGGTAAATGATAATGGGTCTATTATTTCTGATTGACATTGCATGCACCATCCATCTGGTGTTTCTCTAAATGATGGAATAATTATTCATCATATGATGACTCTATTGTATTATTTGATAAATGATTGGATTAGTCGAGCCATACTCAGGTCTGATTATTCATTAGTTAGAATCACGAGCAGGTTCATATTAGTGGTTGGACCTAACTAGAACTTTCAGTGGAGGTCCATCACCTACTAAAATAAAATTTGGGGCAAAATTAATTACTAAAAATTATTTGAAGAAATAATTGGTTGAGAACCTACCCATAGATGCATATGGGTTGGCCAAGCCATATTCGAGCTTGTATGCAGTCTGTGTGGATTCTAGTACCCGCTAAAAAATTAAGATAATTCCTTAAATTAGAGGTAGAGGCTACCAATGCATATAAAATAATAGGAAAATCTTTAGACTAAAGTCGATGTCTTTTCGCTTGATTAATTCATATACTAATTCGGTCTATATTTTTCTTTCATTTCAGAAATGGCTAGTAATTTGTCACTCCACTTACTGTTTGATAGTGATGAGCTTATTAGATCCAACTTCGATAGTTAGTATCAGAAGTTGAACATTGGTCTTGAGCCCAATTTAGCTAAAAAGTTTAGGGTTGAACCGAGTCAAGCAGACTATGACCCAAATAGCCTAAAGAAAAATGAGCAATTAGTTGCTGATCAAGGCGCTTATATGATAATACCTTGTAATTTCTCTATATGTGACACTACTATCTGAGTATTGGATATTGAAAGTGCTGTTCACATGTGCAATTCATTGCAAGGACTTCAAGTTAGTAGAAAATTTGAGAACGATGAGAGATTCCTAAATATGGGAGATGGAAGCCAAGTTCCAACCTTGGTTTTAGGAGTCGTCGAGCTTATTTTCAAATCTAATAGTATCATTTTAAATGATTGTCACTATTGTCCATCTTTCTTGATGAATATAATCTCTGTTGATTTTTTGGCCAAAGATGGTTATAGTCTATCAATAAAGAATGATTATTGTGATATTATTATGAATGATGTTACAATAATACGAGGACAATTAAGAAATGGCATCTATATTTTATCACAGCCTGTAAGTGTAATGTAGACTCTAAATAAATATCTAAATTTAGATAATGTCACATATGCTTATCTTTGGAATTGCAGGCTCGATCACATTAACAAGAGCAGGATAAATAGGTTAGCACAAGAAGGTATCCTTAATATCAATGATTGTAAATCATTACTGATCTATGAGTCATATCTTTTTAGAAAGATAACAAAATCACCATTTACTGAAAAAGATGAATGAGCTAGTAAAGTTCTAAGTCTAATACATAGTGATATATATAGACCTATGAATATTAATGCCAGAGGAGGGTATAGCTATTTCATTACATTCATAAATGATCTATCTAGGTATGGATATGTCTACTTGATGAAATACAAGTTCGAATCATTTGAAATGTTCAAATGATTTCGTAACGAAGTAGAGAAATAAACTGAAAAAAGTATTAAAACTCTTCGATCTTACCGAGGAGATGAATACATTTTCAGTGAATTTCTGACATATCTTGGAGAGAATGAGATTCTCTCACAATAGACTCCTCCAGGGACACCACAGCATAATGGTATCTCAGAAAGGAGGAATCAAACCTGGTTGGATATGGTTCGATCTATGATGAGGTTTGCAAGTCTGTCGATCTCTTTTTGGGGACATATACTTAAGACAGCCTGTTATGTGCTTTATAATATTTTGAGCAAGTCAGTTAGCAAAACACCCTATGAGATATGGTCAGGGTGTAAGCTGAATCTCACTTACGTTAAGGTCTGGGGGTGTCCGGCTTATGTTAAATGATTACGAACCGATAAGCTCAAACCTAGATCTGATTAGTATTATTTTATAGGATACCCCAAGAAAATAAGGAGATATTACTTCTACCATCCTGCTGAACATAAGGTATTTGTCAACAGGAAGGCATACTTTTTGAAAAAAAAGTTTCTTAAAGAAGGAATAAGTACCTCTAAAGTCGAGTTTGACAAAGTTCGACAAGTAGAAGAACCGATATCGATGACTGAATCTGAATCAGATTTGATTAGATCAAATCCAGAGCCAATATAGAAACAATCTTAAGACGATCTGATAGAGTATCGCACCAGCTAGACAGATACTTAAATTTTTTGGTCTGGGATGGAGATCCTGTTGAGCTCGATGAGAACAACGAGGATCCAGTCACCTACATGGATGCAATGCAGAGGTTCAACTCTAAGAAATGACTTAAAGCCATGAAATACAAAATGAAGTCCATAAAAATCAACGATGCATGGACATTGGTTGATCCATCTGAAGAGATAAAACCCATAGGGTGTAAGTGGGTCTTCAAAAAAAAAAGAGGCATAGATGGAAAAGTGGAGACCTATAAAGTTTGTCTGATTGTCAAGGGATTCATCAGTATTATGGTGTTGACTATGACAAGATGTTCTCTCCTATGGCAATACTCAAGTCCATTCGGATCATGCTTGCGATAGCAGCATACCTAGACTATGAAGTTTGATAAATGGATATAAAGATAGCTTTCCTAAATGAAGAGCTGAACGAAGAGGTGTATATGATACAACCTGAAGGATTCACATCCACAGATGAGTTCAAGATGTGCAAGCTTCAGAGATCCATTTATGGATTGAAACAAGTATCTTGGAGTTGGAACATACATTTTGATAAGATGATCAGAACGTATGGCTTCATTAAGAACGAAGAGGAATCCTGCATATATAAGTGGACTAATGGTTCAGTGATTGTATTTCTTATTTTGTATGTAGATGATATTCTCTTAATCAAAAATGATGTCTCTACATTACAAGAAATAAAAGTGTGGCTATCGTCACAATTCTCTATGAAGGATTTGGGAGAAGCAGCCTACATCCTAGGAAAGAAGATCTATAGGGATAGATTTAAGAGGTTGCTCGGGCTCTTCCAATCTATAGATATAGATACCATGCTAAAATGATTCAGCATGGAGAATTTCAAGAAAGGCTATCTTCTGATAGGTCATGGAATTTCTCTCTCGAAAAGAGATTGTCTGACAATCCCTTAATAGAGAGAGCGTATGAATAGAATCTTATATACCTCGGTAGTGGGTTCTATAATGTACGTCATGACATATATGAGACCAGATATGGTATACTCACTAGGAGTAGTGAGCAGATACCAATCAGATCCAAGTGAGAACCATTGAAAAGTTGCAAAAACTATCCTTAAGTATTCGAGAAATACTAAAGATCAGTAGCTCGTTTATGGAGAATCTAACTTAAAACTTGTGGGACACACTGATCTAGTTTTCAGTCAGATCATGATGATAGCAAGAGTGTATCAGGATACATCTTAATCCTAAATGATGGAGCTATTTACTGAAAAAGTTTCAAGCAGCATACTGTGGCTGACTCAGTATGCGAAGTGGAGTATATCACGATATTTGATACTGCAAAGAAAGCTATGTGGCTGAAGAAATTCATCATCAAGCTTGGAGTGACACTCTCCATCGATGGTCCAGTTCTGCTTTATTGCGACAGTACTGGAGCCATAGCTCAGGCAAAGGAGTCGAAGGCACATCAGCGGACAAAGCATATTCTGCATTGCTACCATCTTATCCGAGAGATCGTGTGTTGCTCTAAGAATTAATTTTAATGATCATAAATTATTTGAGGAGACTACTAATGAGTTTCTTATCCTTGGAGAATATTTTAATGATGTTTCAGATAGTCCAAAATATTGAGTTTGAAAAGTTCTATCAAGTGCGCCAAAGTTGATATTTCTGTAAGTTGAAGCCTTTTTTGAAGCCTTTTGAAAGTGTCAAATTGACTTAAATTTATTTAAGAGCATTTGGTAGTATTCTGATAAGTTTAGAACCTTAAATCTATGAAAAACTAGCTTGAAGTAAAATGAGACAACCCATCTGGGTCATCCCCTTTTATTGGGTAACCGGCACGCGCTGCTTTGGTTTGTGGCACACAGTGGGATGACTCATGTGGGTGGACCCCTGAGATCTTGAGACCAAAACAGAGAGCCAGTTTTCTGTCTGACCAAATAAGGCATCCCATGGGATGTCCCATTGCCAGTGAGGCATCCTATGGGACGTCCTATTCTAGATGAACTTCGTAATGGCTAGTTTTCAGTTTATTTTTGATGTATTTAATGTACATTAAATACTCTCCAACAGCTCTTAACTGACATTAAGATACTCTCAAGTCTAAATAGAGGCTATAAATACTCTCTAAAGGTAGAAAATCAATGAAGATTCATGCATTCAGCTCACATTCATGAAAGTGAAAGAAATCCCTAAAAAGAGAGAAAAAAAGCAATCAATCAGCTCACCAACCACTCTCCAGCTGTATTCAAGTGTGCCAATCATTTGAGGATGTTCAGTAAAAGCTTCTTCTCTTTATGTATTATATTTTTATTGCATTTTTTGTGCTTATTTAAGGGGCTGTTGTGCTGAAATTTCTGTACACTATTCACTTGCTATTGTATTTTGAATTTTGAGTTTTGGAGGGTTTCAAAACTTGGATAGATTGATTCGAACCTAAAATCAGAGTGTGTATGGGTTGGTTTGTATCTGAAAAATAAGTATTCTTACTTGGATAGTAAGGATTGGGGTTATCCGATGTGTTGTATCTTGAAATCCTTTTTGTGGATTGAATTCTCAAGTAGGGACTTGGGGAGTGGATGTAGGTGCAAAGTGGGTACCGAACCATTATAAATCTCTTATATTTATTTTGCTTGCATCTCTTTATTTATTCACTATGCTTTATACTTGCTTACTAGTCATTTGTGGTTGATTTTATTTTCTTAGCTAATCAATTCACTCCACTCAATAAGTATAGCACATTACTTGAGTGCACTAATCACAAAAATTTTAAAAAGATCCAATTCACTCTCCCTCTTGGGCTCCATATCTGGACAACAAATAGTATCAGAGTCCGATATTCTAGCCCTTGCTTAATTTAACTATCAAGAGCCAAAGATCTATGGCAGCCCAATTTGGCACATCTCTAACCGAGAGGCAATCCACAAACTGACTTTCACTTTTCAATGGATCAAACTACACCTACTGAAAGCTCGGATGAGAATTTTTATTCAAGTACTTAACTATGATATGTGGAGTATCATAGTCAATGAACCTCACACACCCATTAAATTGATTGATGGTGTGTCTCTCCCTAAGTCGAAAGGTGAATGGGATGAATTTGATAAGAAAATAGCTCAGCTTAATGCTAAAGCCATGAATATCTTATATTGTGTCTTAGATATAAATAAATTTAACCATATTTCTACTTGTAATTTAATTAAAAAATTTAAGATAGATTAGAAGTCACACATGAAGACACAAACCAAGTAAAAGAGTCTAAAATTAATATGCTTGTGCATAACTATGAATTATTTAAAATGAAACCTGAAGAGTCAATAACTCAAATATTTACTCATTTCACTGACATCATAAACAGTCTTAAAAATCTTGGTAAGTGTTATTCTAACAGTGATCTTATGAGAAAAGTGCTTAGATCTCTATCAAGATCATGGGAGGCAAATGTCACTGCGATTCAAGAAGTCAAAGACTTAAACACTCTACCTTTGAAGGAGCTACTTGGATCCCTCATGATCTATGAGCTAACCATGAAGTAATATTCTGAAGAAGAGACTAGAAGAAAGAAGACAATAGCTCTCAAATCAATAACTTAAGAAAAAGAAGATTCAGAAAAATCAGAGAATAGTGAAGAAGATGAGGATTTAGCCTTAATCATCAGAAAATTCAGACGTTTTATGAGGAAAAGAAGATAAGGGACCAAGAGAAGACCACCAGCTAAGGGGGAGCCAAGTAAAAAAAAAAAAGAGTAGTCCGTTATCTGTTATGAGTGCAAGAAGTCGGGCTACTTTAGATCGGACTATCCCAGCTCAAGAAAGGTCAGAAGAAGTTCAAAAAGAAAAAGATAATGATGGCCATATGGAGCGACAGTGATGACTCCACCTCAGATAAAGAATCTTATGAAGAAGCCAACCTGTGCCTTATGGCACATGAAAATGAGGTAACCCCTGAAACTTAAAATAAATTTTCTTATAATGAACTGCAAGGAGCTTTTCATGAACTTTTGAATGATCTAAGAAAATTAGGATTGAAAAATAAAAATCTGAAATTAGGAAACCAAGCATTAGCTCAAGAAAAAGAAGAAGTTGATAGTAAAAATAAAAAATTTAAAATAAAGAATCAAATTCTATTGAAAGAAAAAGATAAAATTTCAGACTTAAACAAAACTTTCATAAAAGAAAATCAGGATCTAAAGGAAGAGGTAACCAAATTAAAATTAATAGTTGATAGATTTACTCTAAGTTTAAATAAACTTTAAATTATTATTGATAGTCAAAAAATTATGTATGATAAAGTCGGACTTGGCTATAATATTTTTAAAAAATAAAAATTTTTAAAAAATATTTTTGTCAATGCATCCATGAGCAAATTGTCAAATATTACTTATTTTAAATGTGACAAAGTAGGACATAAAGCTTATACATACTTATCAAATAAATTTGTTGATACAAATATTTTAGAAAATATAGGTTCCAAAAGGAACCATTGTGACTAACCCCAAAGGACCTAAGTTAGCTTGGGTACCTAAAGTTAAAACTTGATTTTATGTGTGCAAGTGTGTTTTGCATTTCAAGCAACAAAATGAAAGTGGTATCTTGATAGTGGATGCTCAAGACACATGACCTGTGATGAATCTCAGTTTATCATATTGAAAGGTAAAAATGGAGGGATGATCACTTTTGGAGATAATGACAAAGAAAAGATCATTGGCATTGGTAACATTGATATCACTCTCTCCATTTGTATTAAAAATATGTTACTTGTAGATGGTCTCAAGCATAATCTTTTAAGTATTAGTCAATTATGTGATAAAAGTTATAAAGTAGTTTTTGAATTATCTATATACATTGTAACTAATCCTTTTGATGATAGCACTAGATTCATTGGGCATAGGCATGACAATATTTATATGGTTGATTTGGATAATCTTTCCATACAAAACATGCAATGTCCTGTGGCCATGAATGCTAAAATCAATTAGATTAGTTGGCTTTGGCATCGTAGGCTTGCACATATTAGTATGCACATACTTTCTAAAATTATTAAAAAAGATTTGATTTTTGGTTTGCCAAAAATAAATTTTGACAAAGATAAAATTTATGATGCATATCAATTAGGTAAATAAACAAGAATTTCTTTTAAGTCTAAGAACATTGTTTCAACTTCTAAACCTTTAGAATTTTTACATATAAATTTGTTTGGTCCTACAAGGACAACTAGTCTAGGAGGTAAAAGATATGGCTTTGTAACTATTGATAATTTTTCACGTTTCACTTAGGTTTTGTTTTAAGCATCTAAAAATAAAGTATTTTCAGTATTTTCTAAGTTTTGTTGAAAGATTTCAAATAAAAAAGGTTTAGCAATCATTTTAATTCATAGTGACCATGGCACTGAATTTGAAAATAAGAATTTTAAAAAAAAATTATGATGAAAAAAGTATAGTTCATAATTTTTCAGCACCTAGAATACCACAACAAAATAGAGTAGTAGAGAGAAAAAATAGGATCCATGAAGAAATAGCCCATACCATGCTATGTGAGAGCAAGCTCTCAAAGTACTTTTGGGTAGAAGCAATTAACACACTATGTTACATCTTAAACCATGCTTTAATAAGATCAATTCTAAAAAAAATACCTTATGAATTATGAAAATGTAGAAAACCTAACATAGGATATTTTCATATTTTTGGTTGTCGCTGTTTTGTTTTAAATAATAATAAAGATAGCTTAGATAAATTTGATGCTAAATCTGATGAAACTATCTTTCTCGATTATTCCACTTCTAGTAAAGCTTTTAAAATATTTAATAAAAAAATACTAGTAGTGGAAGAGTCAATTCATGTAGTCTTTGATGAAGCTAATGATCCTTCAATAAAGAAGAGAGAGGATGCTGATGATACAGATATCATAAAAGATGGAATGAAAGAGCTCACCATCAATGACTCAAATGAGCGAAACAAAGAACAATTGGAAGAAAAATATAAGGATGAAAGTATCAATGATCTAAACATTCAAGAACAACCTCAAGATACAAGTAATCTTCCAAGAGAATGGAGGTATGTTCACAATCACCCTAAAAAATTAATCATTGGTGATTCGACATAAGGGGTAAGAACTAGATCCTCTCTTAGAGATGTATGTAATTATGTAACTTTTATTTCATACCTAGAAGCTAAAATAATAGATGAAGTTGAAAAGGACTATAACTAGATAATTGCCATGCAAAAAGAGCTAAATCAATTTGAAAAAAATAATGTATGGACTTTTATTGCTAGACCTAAAAATTATCCAATAATCAAAATAAAATAGGTATATAGAAATAAATTAGATGAAGATGGTAATATAATCAGAAATAAAGCAAGATTAGTTGCTAAAGGATATAATCAACAAGAAAAAATTGATTTTGATGAAATATTTACACCTGTTGCTAGACTAAAAGCCATAAGAATGCTACTTGCTTTTGCATGTTTCATGAATTTTAAATTATTTTAAATAGATGTTAAAAATATTTTTCTAAATGATTATATTGCTGAAGAAGTATATGTAGAGCAATCTCCAACTTTGAAAATCATGAATATTCATATCATGTATTTAAGTTAAACAAAGTATTGTATGATTTAAAACAAGCCCCTACAGCTTGGTATAAAAGATTAAGTAAGTTCTTACTAGAAAATAAATTTTCAAGAGAAAAAGTAGATACAACTCTTTTTATAAAAAAAAAAGATAAAAAAATTCTAGTTATACAAATATATATTGATGATATTATATTTGGATCTACTAATAAAGCTTTGTGCCAAAAATTTGCCAAGCTTATACAGGAGAAATTTGAGATGAGCATGATGGGAGAACTCACTTTCTTCTTTGAATTTCAGATCAAGCAAATAAAGGAAAGGATCTCCATCATCCAAAGTAAGTACATAAAAGAACTATTAAAGAAATTTGAAATGGAGAGCTCCAAAAATGTAAGTACATCTATGACCCCTTCCTATAAATTAGATAAAGATGAACATGGTAAGAATGTTGATTCAAAGCTTTATAGAGGCATGATAGGTTCTTTGTTATATTTTACCGCTAGTAGACCTGATATAATGTTTAGTGTATGTATGTGTGCTAAATATCAGTCAAATCCTAAGGAATCTCACTTAAATGCTGTTAAAAAAATTTTCAAATACTTAAAAGGAACACAAAATCTAAGACTTTGGTTTTCAAAGCAATCTTCTCTGGACCTAATAGGTTACTCAGATACAGACCATGCTGAATGTAGATTAGATAGAAAGAGTACTAGTGGAACTTGCTAATTTTTAATAGTGAACTTAATCTCTTGATTTACCAAAAAGCAAAATTTGATACCATTATCCACGGTCGAGGTCGAGTACATTGCAGTCAGAAGTTGCTGTACTCAAATCCTATAGATTAAGCAACAGTTCATAGATTTTGGTATTGAACTTAAAAATATTCTCATAAGATGTAATAACACTAGTGCCATTAATTTGACCAAAAATCTAATTCAACACTCTAGGTCAAATTACATTGAAATTAGATATCATTTTATAAGAGAACATATTCAAAATAATGATATAGCACTTGAATACATAAATACTAAAAAATAATTAGCTGATATTTTTATCAAAGTACTAAATGAAAATAAATTTTGTGAAATTAAAAGAAAATTTGGCATCTTAGATTATTCCGCATGATCTCTCATCATTTTTACTCTCAAAATCTATCCAAAATCTTTTGACATCATCATCTTAATTTTGAGAGGCATCTATCTTTTTTTTTAATTATTTCAAATCAATTAAAAAATTATCATTATCATTCAGATATAATCTCAGATTTTTTTTTGTTGAAATACTCTATCAAAAATCATACCAAAATTTATATAGACTCTTCATGATCATCTCAAGTCGATATAAGCCTTTTCAATTTTTTTTCTTGATTTTTTTCTTTTTTTTAAATTATTTTCATATTGCCTGATGTTTCTTTAGGTGGGGCATCCCAATTGATCAGGCAAATGGGTTTTGTATGAACCGACCCGTTTAATCCCTCTCTTAAAATCTAAGTGGGGCGACTCAATCACTATACTTCTTCCTCTTTTTCTCATCCCAAACCAAAAATATTTCTTCTAGCTCTCCATCGACCACAAATCTATCCAAAAATCTTGGATTTCTATCTTAAATTCTAGGGCAAACATATTCTCTCGGTATATCCTTGATCAAAACCGTCTCCTTCTTGCTTTCCATCAAAATCTCAAGTCCTAATCTTCAAAATTCGCGGCAATCACCCAAAATCCTTCTTTCTCCTCATTTCCATCCATCCTTCACCTTTCTCTATTCTCTTGACCGGTTCTCCTACTCTCTTTAGGATAATGGCCTCCAAAATGAGGTTGCTACAGAGAAGAAAGTCAGTGAGGTCCTTGAAGACTGAAGAACGAAGGAAGAAGACTGCTCAACCACCTGTTCAAGCCTCTCCTCTGAACACCCCAAGTAAGATCCCTTTGTCTACAAGAAAGATTGCCTTGGAAAGAAATGTTAATTTTTGATTCTTAAGAAGTGATGGATTTACTATTGGTGAAAAATTAATCAAACAAGGGTGGAGATATTTCTGTAGTTTGCCTGAGCTCGTATACATTGATCTGGTCAAGGAGTTTCATTCTAATCTAGTTTTCAGTGATGGAGTTCTAAGTGAAAGAAAAGTGTCCTATAAGTCAATCGTAAGTGTGCTGCGATTGGACTTTGTTTACAATTTTCCAACTCATGAAATAATATTTATTATTATTTGAGGTATTGATTCATCATATTAGCTGCATCTTATTATGTCTAAGATTATGATGAACCCCAAAGATTAGGATAATTATTTTAGGAGACATGAATTGATCATGCTAGTGAGACCTAAAATCCTAATATTAAATATTCCTGATCGTAGGAGCATTAAGTCGGAGATCAATGTTACGGATAGACTGGTACATCCTATGTATGCTCAATGGAGAGAATGGCAGATCTCACTAACCACTTGTGTGAGACATTAATACAAAGATGTGGGTGCTCATTTGAGAAATGAGTCCACTGAATTGACTCAATGAAAGAGAACATCTAATGGAAGCCTTATTTGCATGTCAAAGATGGTTCTCTAAGTGGGAGTTGTGCAAGTGATCCTTAAACCTGAAACTGCCATGGAATCTTGTGCACATGAACCTATATTTTGGTTCATAATCAGGCATGGCATTAAGACATGTACGGGGTGTTCTGGATATGATGGAGTGTGTATGAAGGTTGTGAGTAGGTCAATATAGAATTGATCACTCCTAGTAAGAGGAGATCGCATCCTGTGTATTCTCAATCCTAGATGACTCAAAAAAATCTTTTGGCCAAAAGCAAGAAGGAGATTAGAAAGAGTTTCTAATACTTCTTTATTGGAATCATTATTGGTTAATTGAGAATCGATATGAATATGTGTTTGAGTTTGACATGATTCCATACTCATGAATATATTCAGGGTGTAAGGATGATCGAAAGATTGAATTATACGGTAATTTACCACTGAAGGATATATTTGGTATTTTTATCAAATTTTATATCTTTTGTATAGTCATGATACATTGCTAGATATCAATTTTGACTTGTAGATTTTTAATCGAATTAAAGAATTTAATTTGATCGCCAATTAGAAATGATTCTAATTATTGAGCTCGGGTTAGCTCGATTGGATCTAAATCAATTAGATTGAAATCTAATCAAATCTGGTCAACTTATACCCGGATCTACTACTGGCTAGATGTGAAACCCAATGGGTCACACACATATAGAAATTGGCCAAGGATCCTTTTGAAAAAGGTTGATTGAAATTTTGGATTCAATCAGGGTTCTGATAAGCATGCTAGCACGTGTGGAAATCCTTGCTCCTTTGGAGACCAAGTTGGTCTCATCCCTTGCTAATTAGCTAGCTCAATTTGATAGACATTTGGGTCAGGTCATGTCACCTGGAAGCAGTCCAAATTGGGGCACCACATCCCATGTTAACATCAATTATAAAGAGTCCAAGTTGTGGTGGACTCTTGGTGTAAAACAGGTTCTGCCTACAGTGTTGGCATGGGCAAAAGAAAAAATTTACTTTTTTATGGGATTAAATTATGTGTGGTAGCTCATATCACCCTCTATCCTCTAGTACACATCAGAAAGTATGAGATATATTTTTTTCTGGAGTTTTTAGAGAAGAGAAAAAATTGGAAAAAGAAGGATGTCTCGCGCACGCATGCAGAAGCATCGCATCTCTCTGTAATTTGGAAAGTCCTTCTCCCTATAATATGCTTTTAGATTAGAATAATTTTTTGTGATAATATTCTATATTTGATAATATATTTTTGATAATTTTTTAGAAATTTTTTCAGACTTATCTGGATGCCAAACGGATGCCATAAGTCAGTCCTGATGCCTGCACACATGGTGATCAGCACTCGCATGAAGGGGTGCGAGGATAGCATCCTTTCATGAGAATTTTATTATTATTTTTAATTTTTTGGAATTTAGTTTGAATCCTCAATCCACATGAATTTTTAAAGATTTTTTTGTTTTGAGAAGGGATGTGAAAATACCCCTTCTTTGGTTGCACGCACGCAGACCAAGGTGCTGATCGACGTATCATGGATAAGAGTCCTTCTGCTTAAAGGAACTCTTATCTTTGATAATCAGATCAGATATGCCTTTTGGATAAGGTATATCCCTCTCTTTTGGCATCCCTCTAGTAGCTATAAATAGGCCTGGGTGCTGGGTATCCGATGAATCTAAGAGGGGTTTCTAATTTCTCTCCTGTTGCTCTCCTTTCTTTCTTACAACCTATCTTAGTTTTAGGACAAGGCTTTGGGATTTAAGACAAAGCCTTATCTAGTCCTAACAAGGGTTGTAAGGGTCCTAAAGAAGAAGAATTAAAAGTCCAGAGGAGGTTCTAAGAGGGTGAGATCAGGTTCTTGAAGAAACTTGATCGGTACGAGGCTAGTCGAGTTTTAGGGGCTAAAACTCTTGAAGCAAGGTGAAGAAGGAGCGCTGTCTTTGGTTCAATTTTCATGTGGATCACCATTGGAGGGTAAAAACTTGAATGCCTTATGGAAATTGAGATTAGTGCTATAGGTATTTTTTTTATCCTAATTTATATTTATTATGCTTTGATTATTATAGTCAAGAGTTTCTAGGCATTAAGGCTTCCGGTACATTAGATATTTTGAATGAAAATTTTAAACACCTAACCCTTCCACTGTGCCACCGAAATCCAATAATGGTATCAGAGCCTATCTTGATTTATGTAATCAAAGATTAAATTATTGTCTTGATTGTGATCAAGCATGAATTTTTGGTTTGATTCAAGTCGGATCAAGGGTTGAACCCGATTGAACATTCAAACCCTAGCATGTCCTAGAGATATTTTTTAAATATAAAATGCATGATGTATATGTAAATTTTTTTTAGTAGCTTAGTACTCTAATTGGAGTTCATCACCAGGCCATCCGGTCATAAGAGTAAGTAGGATTCAGAGACCCTCTCTTCCTATTCAATAGGATACTCTTATGGCGTGTAGGGGTGCCACTGTGATGTTTCAAGAAGAAGAACCATGAAAAAAGAGTTTTATATTCATGCATATTATTAGAACTTCATGCATATATGATATGCTTGAGATGTTTAGTTATAATCATATTATAAGATTCTGCTTCTATATCTTAGAGATATGATAAGATGCCATAATTAATTATTATGATTATTAAGATACAACTATTATAGTACATCATTGTGACTGATTGAATTAGGATGTGTTTGAGACCAATAAAACCCTCATAAAAATCATATTAAGTCATAGTGTTGTGAACCAGAAGCTGACTTATTTTTTTGAATCAATTAATCAATTGGTGTCTAAGGAGTGTTTCAAGTGCGATGGTTATTTAATTGATTCCGTTGCTGATCTGGTCAATTTTATTGGTGTCTAAGAAAAGCAATGGGGGGACTCCCCCCAATCTTAATACTTTTCTGGCCAATTGGATTAGTTCGAATCTTGAATGAAGGTAGCTTAGTGTTTTAAACACTACTAAAGATCTTCCTTCATGCTAGGTTAATGTTACATCATGAACTATGACTAGTTTGTTATGTTACTATAAGGCTTGTCATAAGGATTGATATAATATAATCCTGATACATAAAAGATGCTTGCGGTAATTTTGGATATATTGCTTTGTTGTGCTAACACAAGGATAGTTATATTCGATTTTGACTGTATTGAAATGAAGGGTCTTACTTAACTAAAATATTATAGCTTGTTGTGTTAACACAAGGCTAATAATGTTTTAGAGGCCAAGATAAAATATTGAGAATTACATGAGATGTAATTGAAAAGAGTTTCCTACCTATGAACTCATAAGGGTTTGTTGTGTTAACACAAGATCATTATGAGGAATTAGGATCTCAATCCCACTAAGATAAATATAAAATATATCTCATTTATCGTAGGAGAGGGCTATGGTATCTAATAAAATAGTGGAAGACATAACTAGTTTTAAAAGTCCTCATCTAGTTATGCATGTCAAACATAAGTAGTCTGCTTATACTATTATTTTATGTAGATTTAAGTCTGTATTATGATTTCTTTATTTTCACCCTATGATACTATAAATAAAACTATGTTGACCAATATAACTATGTGGATTGGTTGAGGAACTTACAAATTAGGTTTATATCAGAAAAGAACTCTGATATTCTGAATATTTCTGACCCAAGTTTGATCAATAATAATGAGAAGGTAATGATGTCTGTATGGATATTATTTGTGGTAAATTTGAAAATTGGGAGTATAATTGCAAGAATAATCTTGTAAGATTGAAATAGGGTGTAAGTGTAACATCAAAAGGTGTGTATATGATACAGACTTATTTTTCATTGAGTGATTCAGACTCTGATATTTGGATATTAGATACCATCAGTGGATCGCACTTTTGTAGTTCGTTACTGCAACTACAGAATATCAAAGATCTAAAAAGAGGTAACCTTGAGCTTTATGGCGCAAGTGGAGAGTTCATTAGCGCAGAGGCTGTGGGAACCTGCATGCTTGATTTACCTTCGGACAAAATTTTAAAATTAAAAGACTGTTATTACATGCCAAAGGTCATTAGAAATATTATTTCTATACCTTTGTTATTAAAACAAGGATATGAAATAAAGCTAATGAAAAATAGATGCTCCATTTTTTTTCTAATGAATTTTATGGCAGTGGTTATATTGATAACAATCTTTTAATTCTTGTACTCAATAAAAATATTTTTTATATTGAAAGAAATATGAAAAGAAAGAGAAAAAATATGAATGTCACATATCTCTGGCATTGTCGCCTTGGTCATATTAGTGAGTCAAGGATAAACAAGTTATACATAGAAGAATTCTTTGACCCAAATGATTATGAATCATTGAGAACTTATAAATCTTGTCTCATGGGTAAGATGGCCAAGACTCTATTTTTTAGATTTGGAGAGAGGATAAGTGAGTTGTTAGCTCTAGTACATATAGATGTATATAGACCGATAACAACTCAGGCCAGAAGAAGATACTCCTATCTTTACAAAGATTTATTAAGGTTCGGATATGTATATCTTATGAAACATAAATTCAAAGTCTTTGATAAGTTCAAGGAGTACCAAGGTATGGTCGAGAAATAAACTAAAAAAAGTATCAAACTTCTTCGATCTGATCGAGAAGAAGAATACTTATCCATTGAATTTTTTGATCATCTTAAAAGTAAAGGTATTCTCTCTGAATGGATCCCTCCTAATACGCCTCAGTTAAATGGTGTAGCAGAAAAGAGAAATCATGCTGTGATGAATATGATGCGGTCCATGATATGCTTCATTGATCTCCCAATATCTTTCTAGAGATAATGCCCTAGAGACTGCCACATATATATTAAACAGAATGCCTTCAAAGTCTGTTGCAAGCACTCCATATGAGATATGAAATAGAAGGAAAGCTAATCTTAAATATCTTAAGACTTAGGACTATCCTACTTATGTCAAAAATATTTTTTGAACGTAAGCTTAGTGCTAGATCAGACAAGTGTAGGTTTATAGAGTATCTTAAGGAAATTAATGGATATTATTTCTACGACCCTACTGAACAAAAGGTGTTTGCTTGTTAGTAGGCACGCTACTTTCTTGAAACATGAATTTATCCAAGAAGAAGACAGTGGGAGGAATATTAAACTTATGAAAGTTCATGATCTACAAATCGATCCAGAAATATCAGTGGTTGGACCACAAAAAATCTTCAATCAAAAGTATCCAAGGATGAGGTACATCCACAATACACACCTCCTCTCCGAAGGTCAGATAGAGTGCGTCAAGCATCTTTGAGATATAATTTTATCATTGAGAATGATAATTCGATCAACATCATTCAGAATGTTGATCTACTGATCTATTCGGAAGCTGTCATAAGTAGAGACTCAAACAGATGACTGGAAGCTATAAAATCTGAGATTGACTTGATGAATACCAATCAAGTATAGACCTTAGTTGATGCACCTGAGGGTGTGATCCCAATATAGGGTGTAAGTGGATCTTCAAAAGGAAGATCAGAGTAGACGGCCAAGTAGAAACCTACAAAGCTAGGTTAATGGTGAAGGGTTTCAGTCAAAGATAAGGAATTGACTATGATGAAATCTTCTCACCAGTGGCTATGCTCAAGTCCGTCCAGATTTGCTTGTAATAGCGGCATACTACGATTATGAAATCTGATAGATGGATGTCAAGACTATTTTTCTTAATAGTAATCTAGATAAAGAGGTCTATATGACTCAGCCAGAGAGATTTATCTCAAGTGGGAAAGCAAATCAAGTATGCAAGCTAATGAGATCCATCTATGGATCGAAGCAGGTTTCGAGGAGCTGGAACATCCGATTTGATATGACAGTCAAAGAGTTTGGCTTTATCAAAAATATAAATGAACCATGTGTATACAAGAAGACAAGTGGGAGTGTTATTATCTTCTTGGTTCTGTATGTTGGTGACATACTGCTCATTGAGAATGATATCCCAATGATGCAATCGGTCAAGATTTAGCTATCGAATAAATTTTTCATGAAAGACTTGGATGAAGCATCCTATATACTGGATATAAAGATCTATAGAGATAAATCTAAAAGAATGTTAAGCTTATCCCAATCATGATACATAGATCTCATATTAAAGAGATTTAATATGGAGGCAAGTAAGAGGTTACCTGCTTGCAAGTCATGGTATACGTCTCTCTAAGAGAATGTGTCCTAAGACACCAGAAGAGAGAAAAAAGATGAATGAAATCTCTTATGTTTCAGCTGTGGGATCAATTATGTATGCCATACTATGTACCAAGCCTGATGTAGCTTATGCTTTGGGTATAGCTAGTAGATTTCAGGCTGATCCAAGGAAGGATCATTGGAAAGCGGATAATAGCAAGTCAATATCAGGGTATGTGTTTATCCTAAATGATAATGTAGTGAGTTGGAAGAGTTCCAAGCAGTAGATAGTAGCTGACTCAACTATTGAGCCAGAGTATGTTGCTGCTAGTGAAGACATTAAGGAAGCTGTCTAGATGAAGAAACTCATCATGGATTTAAGAGTCGTTCCTAAGATTGAAGGATCGGTGTCACTCTAGAGTAATAACACTGAGGCCATTATTCAAAATAAGGAACCTAGATCTCATTATAAATCCAAGTACATCCTCAGACATTTCCATCTCATTAGAGATAAGATGTTGTCCTTAAACGAGTAGACAAAAGCAGGAAGGAGATTAGAAAGAATTTCTAATGCTTCTTCATTGGAGTCATTATTGGTTAATTAAAAATTGATATGAATATGTGTTTGAGTTTGACATGATTTCAGACTCATGAATATATTCACGGTGTAAGAATGATCGAAGGATTAAATTACACGGTAATTTACCATTAGACGTTTCTCTTCGATCAGATGGCTGATCTGAAGAGCCTCACTAGACTAGGACTCTGATGAAGAGTCCCACTGGATGGAGACTCTGGTGAAAAGTCTCACTGGATTGGGACTCTATCATTAATGGAGAATTGTTAGTGATAAGATCACTAATTAACTCAATTTAATTGAGCATTAAAGTTTGGATCAAGTCTAATTCAATTGGATTCAATTAGGTTAGGTCCGATTAGGTTATAAAATGACCTAATCGGTAAGAGAAAATTGATCCAAATTTGATCGAATCTACGGATCAATTAATTCACTGATTTGATCAAATTTAATTGAGATTTTGAAAGCCTAATTAGATTAGATTTATCATATTTTATTTAGATCTAATTGGATTAGGTTTGAAAGAAATCCAATTGGCTAAACCCTAGAGTCCCAAATGAATGAAACTCTCTCTCCCTTGCGCCACCTAGAAAGTTTCACGCCATATCTCATCGCACAAAAAAAGTTTGTACATAGAAAATCAGAAGCTAACATGCCTTTTTGTTGCCCACTTTTGATAGGTATTGGTTGTTTGGTTTGAGTTCAAGTGGGACTTTGAATTTGAATCAAACTTCTTATCCTTTCTACCCACCCTCCGACCCTTATGAACGTATCTGCTTTGTGCGACAAAAAGGAATAGCTTCCAATTGATTTCCATGCCCAAAATCCTTTGGTCGGTCTCTCTTTTGGTCAGATAAGGATGAGAAAAAATTAGAGTTTAATTAAAATTCAAAAGAGTTTGAATTGCAACAAACTCTAGCTCTCATCCTGCCTAATCTATGTTGCCGGTTAATATAAAAGGATGAGATTCTTTTATGCGCAAAAGGCTCTGAGATTTTCACCGTGAGATAGCTAAGAAAAAGAAGGACCGAATATCTCTTTTGGGGCATGATATTTGGGGTGGGTTTCTACCTTCTTGGTGTGTGCAAAGGAGGAGATCTACCTCCTCTCGGGTGAGAGATCTAGAATCGTTCTAGGATTTTTGGATGATAGAAAAATCAAAGAGAAGAGAGTCTTCATCTGATTTTTCTCTATCATCGAGCATCCTCCTCTGATCTATCTTCAATATTGAAAAGATTCAAGACATCGAAGAAGGGGATCAAATCAGATCCATCATCAGAAGCCAACTGCACGAGCTAGCACTCCCATGGAGGGCTGATCGGTCCGAGAGCTTTGTGTGGACCATCCATAGAGGTCGGATGCTTGTGTGGCTATGAGCGATCAGAGAAGACTTCCAAATCTATATTCTTGATCATAGAGTTTAACTACCTACGCTCAGGATGGGAGAAAAACCTCGCCCTAGCTTGAGCAAAATCGAAGGCCCGGACTCCTACGGGAGCCGGGCTCCGTCTGCGACTTCTACCGCAAGGAGGACTCCACCCGGACTCCCACGGAAGCCGGACTCCGTCACCAACTTCAACCGATGGTAAGTTCCGCCCGGACTCCTACGAGAGCCGCGCTTCGTCGCCAACTTCGACTAATGATAAACCCCGTCCGGACTCCTACAGGAGCTGGACTTCGCACCTTACTTTAATTGCAGGAAGACGCCGCCCAGACTCCTACGGGAGCCAGGCTCCATCCGCAACTCCAATCACAGGGAGGACTCCACTCCGCCCAGACCCCTACGGGAGCCGGGCTCCGTCACCAACTTTAACGGCTGGTAATCTTCGTCCGGACTCCCACGGGAGCCGAACTTCGCCCTGACTTCGCCTACGGGAACCGAACTCCCGTAGCCTCACTGAAAGCGGAGAAAAAATTCCAGACGAAAAAGAAAAAGGAAGGCGATGGGCCACATCAGCGACGATTGGAAAACAAACAGCATCCAAAGTGCGGAGAACCCTGTCACGGCAAGGATTGGGGCTCTCATCAGGAATCCCAGCTTTCAAGAAAGCTTTCTATGCAAATCCAAGGTAGGACAACTTCCTCGGGGTGACAGAAGCTCAGACCTCCGAGCTCAAGCCCTGAGGGGGGACACCAAGCCCGAATGGCCCCCAGGCGAGTCTGCGGCCACTAACGGAAAGGATGGGTCGATATGATGGCAACCGAGTATCTTCGAGCGATGCAAAAATCGAAAAGGAGCTCGGCAAATGACAATTCAACATGAATAAAAGAGCCACCGATGACCTAAGGACGATGTCAAAAAAAAAAAAAAAGAAGAAAAGGGGAGAAGAAAGAAGAAGAAAAGATGAGAAAGGGAAGGAAGTTCGGCAGACAACAATTCACGAGGTAACGAAATCTCCTTCTCATTTTTCAACTAACAAGATGTACGTTACAAGATCCGGAGGGCTAGAAAAGAATACATTATTACAAGGCTCGAAACACGGCTTGGAAAGGATACATCGGAGGCCGCTTCAAGCTGCAAACTTCTCTTCCCGTTCCTGTCCTTCCCAGCTGCGTTTTCCAATGCGTGTGGCAGACCTATCGGCTCTCGCCCCACCTTGTTTCGCTCCACCTCTGAAATCCCAACCCCAGGGGAAAAAGGATGGGATAGATTCCAGGGGGCAGTCAGGGCAACGGCAGCGGCGACGAAGACCTGTTTCAAGAAGAACCGGAGTCACCCCGGAGGCAGCGGCGGTGCCAGAGATATGCGCTATCACCAAATGCTCCACGACAACCACCATCCAAAGTGTTCTGGCAAGATCGGCATGCGCTACTTCCACCATCCCCGCAATAAGTTTTACTGCCCCATCATCGATGCCGACCGCTTCTGGTCCCTCGGCCCCGACGACATCAAGGATCCCGCCACAGCTTGCGACGACGGCTCTGCCCTCCTGACTGGTGTCACTCCATCTTGCTACTCCGAAATTCTCAGGCAGAATGCCTTTACCGGTGGTCTCCGTCATTAAACCCCTGTTGTTGAAGGAATTCTTCTTCAAACCCCCTTTGAAGCGACGGGGACCTTCAGCGGCCGCTCAATGACCGGAGAACTCGCAGACCACTGTTCTCCTTCTTGCCTTCCTCCAAGCCCTTGGCATCCTCTTGAGGATGGCCTCTGGGGTGGAGGACCTGGCGGGGAAGCCCTTTAAAGAGGAATCGGGGGGCTGAGGATGGCAGAGAGACGGCAAAGACCGGTGCGGAGGACGCTCGGAGTTGGCAGGGGCACCGAGGGACTGGCTGAGTAGCTAGGCTCTCAGATGAAAGAAAGGTGCCGTCTTTTAGGCGGAGTAAAGCCCCGAAGGAAGGGTAGGGGGTTTAAATAGGCAGCGGATCTTAGCGCAATTATGGTGGCGGGTATCCCTAGACCAACCGATGCTTCCCACGTGTCCCGCGTGTCCCACTCGCCGCTATCGAGGATTGACTGTTTGCAAATTTCCACGACGCGATGCTTGAGATCGCATCTCGGTGGGAGTTCCGAAAAGACTCTTCGGATCACCCTAATCAGAAAAAGGGCTCTGGCATGCGCGCATTAAATGCCGACATATCCGAGGGCGGTTGCGTCGGGACGTCAGGGAGGGAACTTCGGCTGCGACAACCTCTCTGAACTTCCTTCATTCGAAATTCAAACTCGAAAGTGGGGGGACTGGTGTTGGGTATAAAATACCCTCGACCGAAGTTCTTGGTGGAATTGACCCTCGCATGTCTCTTCTGACTTTCGACTGCCGTTGGTGAACTCCCATCACTCTGCCCAGATTCCTACGGGAGCCGGGCTCCGTCCTCGACTCCAATGGCTGCAGACGGACTTCGTCCGGACTCCTACGGGAGCCGGACTCCGCCCATGACTTCGACCGCAAGTAGACTCCGCCCGGACTCCTACGGGAGCCGGGCTCCGTCCTCAACTTCAACTGCTAGTAAGCCTTGTCCGGACTCCTACGGGAGCCGGACTTCGCCTTTGATTTTAATTGCAGGAAGACTTCGCTCGGATTCCTACGGGAGCCGGGCTCCGTCCTCGACTCCAACGACTGCAGACGGACTTCGTCCGGACTTCTACGGGAGCCGGACTCCGCCCACGACTTCGACCGCAAGTAGACTCCGTCCGGACTCCTACGGGAGTCGGGCTCCGTCCTCAACTTCAACTGCTAGTAAGCCTTGTCCGGACTCCTATGGGAGCCGGACTTCGCCTTTGATTTTAATTGCAGGAAGACTCCGCCCGGATTCCTACGGGGGTCGGGCTCCGTCCTCGACTCTAACGGCTGCAGACGGACTTCATCCGGACTCCTACGGGAGCCGGACTTCGCCCACGACTTCGACCGCAAGTAGACTCCGCCCAGACTCCTACGGGAGCCGGGCTCTGTCCTCAACTTCAACTGCTAGT
Organism: Elaeis guineensis; assembly: GCF_000442705.2. NCBI lineage: Eukaryota > Viridiplantae > Streptophyta > Magnoliopsida > Arecales > Arecaceae > Elaeis > Elaeis guineensis. The sequence goes on from NC_025997.2 coordinate 43,933,852, forward strand.
AAGTCTTGTCTGGACTTCTACGGGAGCCGGACTTCGTCTTTGATTTTAATTGCAGGAAGACTCCGCCCGACTCCCGTAGGAATCCGGGCTCCGTCCTCGACTCCAACGGCTGCAGACGGACTTCGTCTGGACTCCTACGAGAGCCGGACTCCACCCACGGCTTCGACCGCAAGTAGACTCCGCCCGGACTCCTATGGGAGCCGGACTCCGTCCTCAACTTCAACTGCTAGTAAGCCTTGTCCGGACTCCTACGGGAGCCGGACTTCGCTTTTGATTTTAATTGCAGGAAGACTCCGCCCGGATTCCTACGAGAGTCGGGCTCCGTCCTCGACTCCAACGGCTGCAGACAGACTTCGTCCGGACTCCTACGGGAGCCAGACTCCATCCACGACTTCGATCGCAAGTAGACTCCGCCCGGACTCCTACGGGAGCCGGGCTCCGTCCTCAACTTCAACTGCTAGTAAGCTTTGTCCGGACTCCTACGGGAGCCGGACTTCACCTTTGATTTTAATTGCAGGAAGACTCCGTCCGAATTCCTACGGGAGCTGGGCTCCATCCTCAACTCCAACGGCTGCAGACGGACTTCGTCCGGACTCCTATGGGAGCCGGACTCCGCCCACGACTTCGACCGCAAGTAGACTCCGCCCGAACTCCTACGGGAGCCGGGCTCCATCCTCAACTTCAACTACTAGTAAGCCTTGTCCGGACTCCTACGGGAGCCAGACTTCGCCTTTGATTTTAATTACAGGAAGACTCCGCCCAGATTCCTACGGGAGCCAGGCTCCGTCCTCGACTCCAACGGCTGCAGACGGACTTCGTCCGGACTCCTACGGGAGCCGGACTCCGCCCACGACTTCGATCGCAAGTAGACTCTGCCCGGACTCCTACGGGAGCAGGGCTCTGTCCTCAACTTCAACTGCTAGTAAGCCTTGTCCGGACTCCTACGGGAGCCGGACTTCGCCTTTGATTTTAATTACAGGAAGACTCCGCCCGGATCCCTACGGGAGCCGGACTCCGTCCTCGACTCCAACAGTTGCAGACAGACTTCGTCCAGACTCCTACGGGAGCCGGACTCCGCCCACGACTTCGACCGCAAGTAGACTCCACCCGGACTCCTACGGGAGCCAGGCTCCGTCCTCAACTTCAACTGCTAGTAAGCCTTGTCCGAACTCCTACGGGAGCCGGACTTCACCTTTGATTTTAAGGAAGACTCCATCCGGACTCCTACGGGAGCCGGACTTTGCCCACGACCCCAATTACAAGTAGACTTCGTCCGGACTCCTACGGAAGCCAGACTCCGTCTTCTTTTCCGACTGCGGGATGACCTCGCCCAAACTCCTACGGGTATCGGACCTCGCTACCGACTCCAACCGAACTTCGACCGACAAGTCTGGACCTCCTGACGGGCTACAGTAACAGCCACAACACTGCTCCACTCCCTGCGACGGACCCTACGCAGCTCCATCACTCCCTGACAGGCCGTATTAACGGCCACGATTTTACTCCACTCCCTGCGGCGGATCCTGTGTGATTCCACCACTCTCTGACGAGTCACGACAGCGGACGCCGCTCCACTCCCCGTAACTGATTCCACGTGGCGAGCCACGGCGATAGCCACGATCCCCCTCCACTACCCTTCGCAATAAATTTCTCCTGACTCTGGACGGCCCACTACCAGACGGTTACAGGCGTCACTATCAATTTGTTTCCCCCTCCGTCTATAAAAGGGGAACCCCAGATACGTTATTCTATAAGCTCTCATTTCTACCTAAAAATTTTGCTAAAATTTTTGTTCGAGCACTCCATTCTTGTTGAGGCAGAGAACTAACTTGAGCATCGGAGGGTCTTACCGGAGCAACCCCACCTTCGATTTAGACTTCTTTTGCAGGTCCCGACGGCGATCGCAACTCCCTCGACTCCAGCTTCTCCGGCGCAAGCGGATTTTTGCACCAACAACAGCTAATATTTAGAACTTCAACTTTTGCCACCAATCACTCCCAACGGCTATTTTTTTCATTTCAATGGTTAGAACTTTTTCTCCAACCATTGTCAAGTTTATTCAAAGGTGGAGAATCAAAAGAAAAAAAAATATATATATTAAAAGAAGAAATCATTCAAATTTGAAAGCTCCATTGAATATCCAAGAAAAAGAGAGAAGAGAGGGATTCAAATACTAATTTTAGAGGACATTTAAGAGCTATCTTCTACAACTTCTTAAGTATCTTCTCAGCATTCTAAGAAGAGTTTTTAAGCTTCAAAAGAGCATCATTTGGCCTCTTCTTCATGCTTCAAAAAAAATTCCTTTTTAGTTTTTCTCTTGTGCTGAATTTGTATTTTTGTTTCTTTATAAGTTTCTTTGGGAGAAAGAAACTTAGGATTAAGGTCAGAATTAGACATTGTATGATTATGGTTGATGAGCCAAGGTTAAAACCTACTAGATTAATAGTAAGTCTGAAAAACTATCGGTATAGGATTATGGTTGGTGATTTCAAAAAAATCAACTGGATTTATTTATGAGTTCGAAAAAACAAACACACTATAATCAAGAAAGAATTATAGTATAATTCTCAAGAGAAACTTGGAGAGTGGATGTAGGAGTGGGTTACTCCAAACCACTATAAATCTTGCGTATTTGTGTTGTGCTTGCTTTCTTGCCTTAGTTTCTTGCATTACTTATTTTCATCTCTTACATAGCAACTTATATGTTTTATTTCTGCTACTATATATTGTAATCACTACACAATCATTTAAGTTAGAAGTACATATTTATTAGAATTTTAATTTGATTAAAATTTTTAAAATATCTAATTCACCCCCCTTGAGTAGCCATACCTGGGCAACAATTGGTATTAGAGTGATTGCTCTGATTTTTTAGAGTTAAAGATCTTATGGCTGATCCATTTGATTGTTTGTTAGGTGAATGATACTCTATTAGATTTTCTTTTTTCAATGACACTAATAACACTTATTGAAAAACTAGAATAAAAATTTTTATTCAAGCACAAGACTATAATATGTGGAATGTCATACTTAATGGTCCTCACACACCCATAATAATTGTCAATAATATGTATGTGCCTAAATTCGAAAAAGATTGGAATGTAAATGATAAAAAGATGGCTCAGTTAAATGCTAAAGCCATCAATATTATTTATTGTTCTTTAGATATGCATAAGTTTAATAGAATATCAACTTGCATATTGGCTAAAAAGATTTGAGATAAATTAGAAGTAACTCATGAGGAAACAAGCCAAGTTAAGAAATCTAAAATTAATTTACTTATTCACAAATATAAAATATTCAAAATAAAACCGCATGAGTCTATTTCTGATATGTTCATAAGATTTATGAATATTACTAATGTTTTGAATGATTTTGGCAAAATCTATACTAATCATGAACTTGTGTGCAAGATTTTGAGGTCTTTGCCAAAGAAATAGGAAGCAAAAGTGATGACAATTCAAGAAGCTAAAGATCTCATCAAACTATCCCTAGAAGAGCTCATTACTTCACTCATGACACATGAGTAGAACATGGCACAAAAGAAGGAAGAAGATGAGCCTAAGAGGAAGACCATTGCTTTCAAGTCCATCGCTAATCTTGAAGGAAGCGATGAGTCAGAAGAAGATGCAGAAGAAGAAAGTGAAGAGGATGATGAGGACATGATTCTACTTTTAAGAAAGTTCAAAAAATTTCTCATAAAGAAAAACTTGAAGAAGAAAGAAGATGAAGAAAAAAGACAAAAGAAAAATATTACATGCTACAATTGTAATAAGAGGAGATACTACATGTCGGATTGTTTCTTACTCAAGAAGTACCCCAAAAGAGTAAAGAAAAGAGCAATGTTAAGAATTTGGGGAGATAGTAACACTTCAAGCTCCAATGAAGAAGAGGAAGCGGTAAATCTTTACATTATGGCTATTGAAGATGAGGTAAACTCTGAAAATTCTTTCTAATTTATATTTCTTGAATTATTAGAAGTTTTTAATAATTTAATAGATGAATTTAAAAAGTTAAGACTAAAAAATAAAGAATGTAAAAGATCAAATCATTTTCTAGCAAATGAAAAGAATAAATTATTGATAGAAAAAGAAGATATCTTGAATGAAAAAAATATTTTAGCTAAAGAAAAGGATATGCTTTTTGAATGTGAAAAATTATTAGTCGAAGAAAACAAAAAGCTGAAAGAAGAATTTGAAAAGTTAAAAATTTTTGTTAATGATAAAAAAAATTATTGAAATATCCATTGAAAAAAAATAAAAAATCAAGAGGAGATTGAAGATTTGAAGCTCATACTTGAAAAATTCACTTATAGATCACAAGAGCTTCAAACGATATTGAATAATCAAAATGTTATTTTCAATAAAGCTGAAGTTGGATTTAATCTATTAAGAAAATAAAAATTTGTTAAGAATATATTCACAAGAACTTCACTTAAAAATCACTGAATTAAATATTTTAAATATAACTAAATTGATCATAAAATTTTAGAATGCACTATTAAAAGAATTGGCCATACATTAGTTAAATAAATTTAGATTTCAAAAGCAATCATGTACTCTAATCTCTATGGACCCAAAATGGCTTGGATATCAAAAGTTAGAAAATAATTTTTGTAGATAGACCAAGCATCCAATTAAGTAAGAAGAGCTAATTTTTATAGATAGATGGCTTGAAATTGAGAAAATAGATGATGATGTTTGGTAAAAGCTAAATCTTCTTTATATCATACCATCATTGGTTATTGATTTTGATGATTTGTCAATGTGTGTAATGATCTTATTTTATGAGTTAAAAATTTTGAATATATTGTTTATTTACATACTCTCTTAATATTTTATATCATGCTATTTTGATTGTTAATTATCTAAGAATTCTAAATTAAGATAAGCTTGATTGTATAAGATCTTATTTGGATATGAAACTTATAAATTAGTTTCTAACATGCTTATAAGTAATGTTAAAATTTGCATATCAAGATAAGACATACATTCATAAAAGGTTATATACTTGATTGATGTATATGCTATATGTGTATGCTATATTTGTTGGATTTTTGGATGTTTATTTTTATTATCTTATATAAACCTTCTTGAAAATTAATTTGGTGCTTATTTGAGTGAATGTTATGTGTGTGTTTGATACTTGAATTAATCAAATATCTAGTTTAATACATAATCCATTCAATTGATAATTATTAAATCTTCTCAATTTTGAATGGCTTTGTTTGCAAAAGAAAGGGAGAGAAAATTTGATAAATAGAGAAAACAAATTGAGTTTCATTGAAATTTTGTCATAATGTAATATTTTTCATAATGCGATATCAATTTGAATATGAGATATAAAATTCAATAAGGATAAAGATTAATTTAATTATATCAAGAGTAAGCAATGAATGAAACTAAGAAATTTGGCATATAGTAGGGAAGAGCAAATTTTGAATAAAAAGTGAACTCAATTGATTATAATTTTAAGAGAAAGCTTGATGCTTTGAATTGTTAAAAAAAATTTACTTTATTAATTACTTCTTTTTAAGTTATCCTTTTTGATGATATCAAAAAGTGGTAGAAAGATGATGAGTATATGCTTAAAGGATTAATACTTAAGATACTTATTAACTTGATGATTGAAACCTTAACAGTCATTGATTTGAATTGATATATTTTTTAATATGAGTATATATAAAATATGTAATGAATTAAAGATTAATTAAGAATATGCATGAAGTAGAAACTTAGAAACTTATAAGTATTTACTCTATCACTTCATAATTTAATTTGATTGAAATACATTATTTATTTTTATTATACATATACTCAAATTTTTATCATCATTAAAAAGAAAGAGATTGTCGATCTTAGGATTGATTTTAATGATTTCAAAATATTGAATATAGATGATATTAATCATATATTTCAAGGATGATTGTAAGAGTTTTCAGGTACTTAAATTGAAGAATTTATTTATGAAAAAAATCTCCTTAAGTTGGCAAGCCAAAGCCTTCAAGGAACAAAGTTTCATAAGTTTGGATGGCTCAATATAAAAAAAAATAATATTGAAAAGTTTTATGTCGATTCTAAAAGATTTTGAGTTGATTCCAGCATGTTGGCATGCTTGGCACGCAAACTGAGTCGATCCAGTAGAAGATTGAGCCGATCTAGTCTGAGTGGATACAGAAAATAGAAAATTAAAATTTTTGAATCTCAGACTGAGCTGATCCAGTAAAAAATTGAAAAAAAACTGAGCTGATCTAGCATTTAGTCAACCCAGTGAAAAACTTAATCGATCTAGTTACTGTAGCTGATTGTAATGGTTAGTTTTCAGAACTTCAGTCTTTTGCCCCCAATCACTTCCAATGGCTATTTTCTTTATTCCAATGGCTAGAACTCCTTCTCAAACGATTAGCATGTCTATTTAAAGGTGGAGAATCAAAAGAAAAAGAAGAAAAGTTGATTAAAAGAAGAAATCATTTAAATTTGAGAGCTCCATTGAATATCTCAGAAAAAAAGAGAAGAGAGGGATTCAAGTATTAATTTTAGAAGGCATTCAAGAGCTATCTTCTATAACTTCTTAAGCATCTTCTCAGCATTCTAAGAAGAGTTTTGAAGCTTCAAAAGAGCATCATTCAGCCTCTTCTTCGTGCTTCAAAAAGAGTTTCTTTTTAGTTTTTCTTTTATGTTGAATTTGTATTTTTGTTTCTTTAAAAATTTTTTTGAGATAAAGAAACTTGGGATTAAGGTTGGTCCGAGCCTAGAATTGAACATTATATGGTTATGGTTAGTGAGCCAAGGTTGAAACCAACTGAGTTGATAGTGAGTTTGGAAAACTAGCGGTGTAGGATTGTAGTTGGTGATTTTGAAAAAATTAACTGGATTTGTTTGTGAATCTAAAAAAATAAATACACTATAATCAAGGGAGGACTATAGTAGAATTTTTAAGGGGAGCTTGAGAAGTGGATGTAGGAGAAGGTTGCTCCAAACTACTTTAACTCTTGTGTGTTTGTATTGTGCTTGCTTTCTTGCCTTAGTTTCTTGCATTACTTATTTTTATCTCTTGTATAGTAATTTATATATTTTATTTTTACTACTAAATATTGTAATTACCACACAATCATTCAAGTTAGAAGTATATACTTGTTAGAGTTTTAATTTGAAATAATTTTTAAAATATCCAATTCATCCTCCCTCTTAGGTAGCCATATCTGGACAACAATATGGCATGAGATTTTGGGGAGAGAGAAAATAAAAGAAAAAGGATTCTCTAGATTTGAATCTTCCCTTCATCTTCCTCTTTTTTTTCTTTAAAGATCTAAGAGAGTCTTCGAGATCCGAAGGAGAAATCAGAATCAACCATCAAGAGATATCTTCTGTAAGGGAGCTAGTACTTCGGTGAAGATGCATGCCTCTGATTGAATCGAGGGCTTCGTGTGGATATCTGTAGAGATCGGATGCATATGTGGCTTGATGAAGATCTTATCAGATTATCATGATTATCAGATTGCGGTGAAAAGCTACCCGCATAAAGATATCGAGATCTGATCTTGAATTTTTGATTATATTTAATCTGATTTAAATTTTAGCATCTTAAATCTTACATGTGATCGATCCTGTTGCATATAGATTAGATCTACTTTATGCATGTTAGATAAATTAAATTATTTAATCTAGATCAGATTTTATTTTGTCATGTTCAGAACTTTGCATCATTTGGCCTCTTCTTCATGCTTCAAAAAAAATTCCTTTTTAGTTTTCCTTTTGTGCTGAATTTGTATTTTTGTTTCTTTATAAGTTTCTTTGGGAGAAAGAAACTGAGGATTAAGGTTAGAATTAGACATTGTATGATTGTGGTTGATGAGCCAAGGTTAAAACCTACTAGATTAATAGTAAGTCTGAAAAACTATCGGTATAGGGTTGTGGTTGGTGATTTCAAAAAAATCAACTGAATTTGTTTGTGAGTTCGAAAAAACAAACACACTATAATCAAGAAAGAATTATAGTACAATTCTCAAGAGAAACTTGGAGAGTGGATGTAGGAGTGGGTTACTCCAAACCACTATAAATCTTGCATATTTGTGTTGTGCTTGCTTTCTTGCCTTAGTTTCTTGCATTACTTATTTTCATCTCTTGCATAGCAACTTATATGTTTTATTTCTGCTACTATATATTGTAATCACTATACAATCATTTAAGTTAGAAGTACATGTTTATTAGAATTTTAATTTGATTAAAATTTTTAAAATATCTAATTCACCCCCCTTGAGTAGCCATACCTGGGCAACAATTGGTATTAGAGCGATTACTCTAATTTTTTAGAGTTAAAGATCTTATGGCTGATCCATTTGATTGTTTGTTAGGTGAATGATACTCAACTATTAGATTTTCTTTTTTCAATGGCACTAATAACACTTATTGAAAAACTAGAATAAAAATTTTTATTCAAGCACAAGACTATAACATGTGGAGTGTCATACTTAATGGTCCTCACACACCCATAATAATTGTCAATAATATATATGTGCCTAAATTCAAAAAAGATTGGAATGTAAATGATAAAAAGATGGCTCAGTTAAATGCTAAAGCCATCAATATTATTTATTGTTCTTTAGATATGCATAAGTTTAATAGAATATCAACTTGCATATTGGCTAAAAAGATTTGAGATAAATTAGAAGTAACTCATGAGGAAACAAGCCAAGTTAAGAAATCTAAAATTAATTTACTTATTCACAAATATAAAATATTCAAAATAAAACCGCATGAGTCTATTTCTGATATGTTCATAAGATTTATGAATATTACTAATGTTTTGAATGATTTTGGCAAAATCTATACTAATCATGAACTTGTGTGCAAGATTTTGAGGTCTTTGCCAAAGAAATAGGAAGCAAAAGTGATGACAATTCAAGAAGCTAAAGATCTCATCAAACTATCCCTAGAAGAGCTCATTGCTTCACTCATGACACATGAGTAGAACATGGCACAAAAGAAGGAAGAAGATGAGCCTAAGAGGAAGACCATTGCTTTCAAGTCCATCGCTAATCTTGAAGGAAGCGATGAGTCAGAAGAAGATGCAGAAGAAGAAAGTGAAGAGGATGATGAGGACATGATTCTACTTTCAAGAAAGTTCAAAAAATTTCTCATAAAGAAAAACTTGAAGAAGAAGGAAGATGAAGAAAAAAGACAAAAGAAAAATATTACATGCTACAATTGTAATAAGAGGAGATACTATATGTCAGATTGTTTCTTACTCAAGAAGTACCCCAAAAGAGTACAGAAAAGAGCAATGTTAAGAATTTGGGGAGATAGTAACACTTCAAGCTCCAATGAAGAAGAGGAAGCGGTAAATCTTTACATTATGGCTATTTTAGATGAGGTAAACTCTAAAAATTCTTTCTAATTTATTTTTATTAAATTATTAGAAATTTTTAATAATTTAATAGATGAATTTAAAAAGTTAAGACTAAAAAATAAAGAATGTAAAAGATCAAATCATTTTCTAGCAAATGAAAAGAATAAATTATTGATAGAAAAAGAAGATATCTTGAATGAAAAAAATATTTTAGCTAAAGAAAAGGATATGCTTTTTGAATGTGAAAAATTATTAGTCGAAGAAAACAAAAAGCTGAAAGAAGAATTTGAAAAGTTAAAAATTTTTGTTAATGATAAAAAAATTATTGAAATATCCATTGAAAAAAAATAAAAAATCAAGAGAAGAGATTGAAGATTTGAAGCTCATACTTAAAAAATTCACTTATAGATCACAAGAGCTTCAAATGATATTGAATAATCAAAATGTTATTTTCAATAAAGCTGAAGTTGGATTTAATCTCTTAAGAAAATAAAAATTTGTTAAGAATATATTCACAAGAACTTCACTTAAAAATCACTGAATTAAATACTTTAAATATAACTAAATTGATCATAAAATTTTAGAATGCACTATTAAAAGAATTGGCCATACATTAGTTAAATAAATTTAGATTTCAAAAGGAATCATGTGCTCTAATCTCTATGGACCCAAAATGGCTTGGATATCAAAAGTTAGAAAATAATTTTTGTAGATAGACCAAGCATCCAATTAAGTAAGAAGAGCTAATTTTTATAGATAGATGGCTTGAAATTGAGAAAATGGATGATGATGTTTGGTAAAAGCTAAATCTTCTTTATATCATACCATCATTGGTTATTGATTTTGATGATTTGTCAATGTGTGTAATGATCTTATTTTATGAGTTAAAAATTTTGAATATATTGTTTATTTACATACTCTCTTAATATTTTATATCATGCTATTTTGATTGTTAATTATCTAAGAATTCTAAATTAAGATAAGCTTGATTGTATAAGATCTTATTTGGATATGAAACTTATAAATTAGTTTCTAACATGCTTATAAGTAATGTTAAAATTTGCATATCATTATAAGACATACATTCATAAAAGGTTATATACTTGATTGATGTATATGCTATATGTGTATGCTATACTTGTTGGATTTTTGGATGTTTGTTTTTATTATCTTATATAAACCTTCTTGAAAATTAATTTGGTGCTTATTTGAGTGAATGTTATGTGTGTGTTTGATACTTGAATTAATCAAATATCTAGTTTAATACATAATCCATTCAATTGATAATTATTAAATCTTCTCAATTTTGAATGGCTTTGTTTGCAAAAGAAAGGGAGAGAAAATTTGATAAATAGAGAAAACAAATTGAGTTTCATTGAAATTTTGTCATAATGTAATATTTTTCATAATGCGATATCAATTTGAATATGAGATATAAAATTCAATAAGGATAAAGATTAATTTAATTATATCAAGAGTAAGCAATGAATGAAACTAAGAAATTTGGCATATAGTAGGGAAGAGCAAATTTTGAATAAAAAGTGAACTCAATTGATTATAATTTTAAGAGAGAGCTTGATGCTTTGAATTGTTAAAAAAAATTTACTTTATTAATTACTTCTTTTTAAGTTATCCTTTTTGATGATATCAAAAAGTGGTAGAAAGATGATGAGTATATGCTTAAAGGATTAATACTTAAGATACTTATTAACTTGATGATTGAAACCTTAACAGTCATTGATTTGAATTGATATATTTTTTAATATGAGTATATATAAAATATGTAATGAATTAAAGATTAATTAAGAATATGCATGAAGTAGAAACTTATAAGTATTTACTCTATCACTTCATAATTTAATTTGATTGAAATACATTATTTATTTTTATTATACATATACTCAAAGTTTTATCATCATTAAAAAGAAAGAGATTGTCGATCTTAGGATTGATTTTAATGATTTCAAAATATTGAATATAGATGATATTAATCATATATTTCAAGGATGATTGTAAGAGTTTTCAGGTACTTAAATTGAAGAATTTATTTATGAAAAAAATCTCCTTAAATTGGCAAGCTAAAGCCTTCAAGGAACAAAGTTTCATAAGTTTGGATGGCTCAATATAAAAAAAAATAATATTAAAAAGTTTTATGTCGATTCTGAAAGATTTTGAGTTGATTCCAGCATGTTGGCATGCTTGGCACGCAAACTGAGTCGATCCAGTAGAAGACTGAGCCGATCTAGTCTGAGTGGATACAGAAAATAGAAAATTAAAATTTTTGAATCTCAGACTGAGCTGATCCAGTAAAAAATTGAAGAAAAATTAAGCTGATCTAGCATTTAGTCGACCTAGTGAAAAACTTAATCGATCTAGTTACTGTAGCTGATTGTAACGGTTAGTTTTCAGAACTTCAGTCTTTTGCCCCCAATCACTTTCAATGGCTATTTTCTTTATTCCAATGGCTAGAACTCCTTCTCAAACGATTAGCATGTCTATTTAAAGGTGGAGAATCAAAAGAAAAAGAAGAAAAGTTGATTAAAAGAAGAAATTATTCAAATTTGAGAGCTCCATTGAATATCTCAGAAAAAAAGAGAAGAGAGGGATTCAAGTATTAATTTTAGAAGGCATTCAAGAGCTATCTTCTATAACTTCTTAAGCATCTTCTCAGCATTTTAAGAAGAGTTTTGAAGCTTCAAAAGAGCATCATTCAGCCTCTTCTTCATGCTTCAAAAAGAGTTTCTTTTTAGTTTTTCTTTTATGTCGAATTTGTATTTTTGTTTCTTTACAAATTTTTTTGAGATAAAGAAATTTGGGATTAAGGTTGGTCCGAGCCTAGAATTGAACATTATATAGTTATGGTTAGTGAGCCAAGGTTAAAACCAACTGAGTTGATAGTGAGTTTGAAAAACTAGCGGTGTAGGATTGTAGTTGGTGATTTCGAAAAAATTAACTGGGTTTGTTTGTGAATCTAAAAAAATAAATATACTATAATCAAGGGAGGACTATAGTAGAATTTTTAAGGGGAGCTTGAGAAGTGGATGTAGGAGAAGGTTACTCCAAACTACTTTAACTCTTGTGTGTTTGTATTGTGCTTGCTTTCTTGCCTTAGTTTCTTGCATTACTTGTTTTTATCTCTTGTATAGTAATTTATATATTTTATTTTTACTACTGAATATTGTAGTCACCACACAATCATTCAAGTTAGAAGTATATACTTGTTAGAGTTTTAATTTGAAATAATTTTTAAAATACCCAATTCATCCTCCCTCTTAGGTAGCCATATCTGGACAACAGTATGGCATAAGATTTTGGGAAGAGAGAAAATAAAAGAAAAAGGATTCTCTAGATTTGAATCTTCCCTTCATCTTCCTCCTTTTTTTCTTTAAAGATCTAAGAGAGTCTTCGAGATCCGAAGGAGAAATCAGAATCAACCATCAGGAGATATCTTCTGTATGGGAGCTAGTAATTCGGTGAAGATGCATGCCTCTGATTGAATCGAGGGCTTTGTGTGGATATCTGTAGAGATCGGATGCATATGTGGCTTGATGAAGATCTTATCAGATTATCATGATTATCAGATTGCGGTGAAAGGCTACCTGCATAAAGATATCGAGATCTGATCTTGAGTTTTTGATTATATTTAATCTGATTTAAATTTCAGCATCTTAAATCTTACATGTGATCGATCCTGTTGCATATAGATTAGATCTACTTTATGCATGTTAGATAAATTAAATTATTTAATCTAGATCAGATTTTATTTTGTCATGTTCAGAACTTTGAAAGTTAAAAAATCTGCATGTTCGGATTTCTCTATGCATATTTCCAGATGTGTGACATCCTTCACATTTGGTGTTGGTATATTGATACCTGCTAGTGGGGCGTTACACACTGGTAGTTTGATATCCTATCAGTTGAGATTATGCATTGATATTCGATACACTACTAGTAGGAGTTATATATTGATAGTTTGATACTCTACCATTAGAAGTTATGCAATGTCACTTAATTGAATTCATATTCTCGTTTGGCTATAGGATATAAATATAGTCATAGTTTATTGCTACGTAGATGAACATGATATTTAAAAAAATAATTTATAAATAAAATTTGAACTTTGAAAAGATTAGATCTGCATACTTATTGTTTGGATAATACTATATGTTTTGAATTGAGTTTGGAATTGATGTACCTTATATGTTTATTTTCAGTATACTATTATTGTTTGAATTTATCCAACTAAAATGTTCACTAATTACTGGATTGTCTAGCTAATTATCCTATGTTTTATAATTTTTACAGCTCTTGAGAATTAAGATGGCACGAGAATATATTTTGGAAGAGTGATTATAAATGGAACTTCAATATTTTATTTTTAGATTGAAAGTTATTCTGAAGCTTCATGTATGATCTTTTAAATGTTATGAAATTTTATAAGATATTAAAATTTAGATTTTAGTTAGTTAAATTTTAAATTTAATTTATAATATCGTGATATGATGTCTTGCATATTCATGAAAAAAATTTCTTTTGAATATATGGTACTTGCCGCAGCCATTACTTCGTGATCTCAGATCAAAAGTGCAACACTTCACTGCTATTCAATGTGTGGTGTACATTTATTAATGTGCATAGGAACTTATCCCACGTGCAGGTTGCTAATTTCACAACGTTAGATCAAAAGTGGTACGGTGGACCCTTGGCACGGGCATTCCCACCTGAGATGATGACCCATCTAGCCACTATTCCCCTTGCATTAGGCCCATGGGCTGACCAGATATGCTGGAGCAACAGGCGCATCTCTGGTGGATCCAATGGAGCTCCCACTCATCGTTTACTATTAGCAGGTAATTTTCAGCCCACTAGATATGGCAGCGGCAGGTTCCTTAAAACTGTTAAAAGAGAAATTCTTTGTGCACCGTGGAGCTGGAATTTTTTTTTTTTTTTTTCTCACGCCACTGCCTAGCTCTATGCATGAGCCAATCACCGCGCACGATATGCAAAGAATTTCTTACTGTTAAAATCTGCTGTTGGAAATGGGCCTTATCTGAGTTGCCATGTAAGTTGCATCTATTCAAAAGAGGAATCATTCGCTATGATCAAACATATTGTGATCCTTGCTCCCAAATAGTGGAGGATGTGGCTTATTTTTCAGTTACCTGCTCTTTCTCTAAGAAGTGTTGGCAGCTGTTGGCACTCAATCTCCATTTTGGCTACCCTCCTACCTCTTTGCTGGCATTGCATATTCTCATGTCTAATGCTCAAGTAGAGAGGCCGAAGAGGGCGGTCGTAGCATATACTCTTTAGTCACTATGGAATGCTAGGAATCTCAGGGTCTTTCAGCTTCTCATTATATCTCAGCAACAAAGCTGGTAAGAACTTCCGTTATCACTTGTTCCTATGTGCTGAATCAGTTTGGATGTTAACACAATCAAGGAACTGGGGATATTCTCATTCTGTTTCTTCATCACACTTGTCTCTTACTTTGGTTAGTTGGAATCCTCCAGCCCTTGGTGTTTTGAAGCTCAACTTTGATGGATCAGCTTTCCCTTCTGCTCTGGTGGTAGGTTATATTATTAGAGACTGTAATGGTCTATTGCTTAGAGATGTAGGCATGCGACTTCATCCATGTATGGTTCCTTTTGCTGAATTAGTTGGAGCATGGGCTTTTAATTGGCATGCAATCTTTTTGCTTCAGGCTAAGCAGGTTTGACTAGAAGGTGATTTTTTTTTTTGGTATGCTATACAAGGTGATTCAGACAGAGTGATAGCATGGATTAAAGCTTTTTCTTCTTTTTTTTCCCAAAGCAAATAACGATGTTTTAAAGGATCTAGCAGGATGGAAGCAATCAATGCGGCTTTGCATATTATCTCATATTTACAGAAGACAATCAGGCAACAGCAGTGCACAGCGAACCTAGGCCCTTCTTGCAATAATTTCAGAGCATTTTGATCTTATATATTTTTGCTGGTTTCTTGTATTTCATAATTTATCAGGATTAATCTTTTTTTTTCCCTGTAAATCCGCAGACTATCTTTTGTAGAGAGAAAAAAAAAAAAGAAAAACCAAAACATATCTTTATTAGTAATTGATCAAACTTTATTAAAATAAGATATTCCTCAAACCAGAACACGTCGTCAAGATCGTCGCTCGTTGCCTGTTCAGAGGAGAGGAACTCATGATGTCAGTTATGCACGTGATCAATCAAACACGCGTCAATACAGTACCAAATCTCTCCCTCATTCCATTGCATGCAACGCGCACGTCGTATCGGACCCATCGACGTGTCCAAATCGTCCGTTTCTTCCATCCAATTCCCCCTCCACGTCCATCTAGTCTAAGTCTCTCCTTCGCATGGACCCAAAGCCACTCTCCAACAATATCCATCCAACGGTTCCTATCACCCTATCAGACGGATCGCCTGAACAAAACAAGCCCCTTGGAGGAACACCAGAACGTCACTTCAACCGAACTCCATTCCTCTCCCCCTCCCCTCTCCAAAAACCACTCCAAGCCCCTCCTCTATCTCTCTTGCGATTTCTTGATCTCGAGATGAACGCAGGGAGTTTGGTGGCGTCGGCGGGGATAAACATTGGGCTGGCGCTTGTGGTGCTGTCCTTGTTCTCTGTGCTTAAGAAGCAGCCCTGCAACGCCTCTGTCTACTTCCCCCGTCGCATCGCCGTCGGCGACGACCTCCCCCTAGAACGCCGCTTCTCCCTCCGCCGCCTCCGCCCCTCCATCTCCTGGATCTCCCGCGCCTTTCGTCTCTCTGAGGACGACGTCCTCCGCCACAACGGCCTCGACGCTCTCGTCGTCCTCCGCCTCTTCAAGTTCGGGTAAATCAAAAGAGACTACTCTCTTGTCCAGTACAAAAATTGGTTATTTGTTTTCTGTTTTAGTTTAGAAATTTGTAATTGGAAGAAAATCGAAAAGGGGCCGGAATTGTTTTTGATAGAATGAGAACAGGGTAGGGGTTGTTCAGATTGGGGTATTGAGGGAGTTGGCATGAGAATAACTTCAAGAATCAGTAATATAAGGATAGCTGAAGAGAATGATGCAATGAGTTAAAGTGGCATTTTGAATATGGAAAGGAAAATGCTTGTATATAAAATTATAAAATCAAGAACTTTTGTGACCAAACAATCACAAATAAAATCAGAAATAAGCAATTTATTAGGAAGAAATTAGAAAATAAAACCTGGATCAGAGGCGTGCCAGGCACTGTCCTAAGTGTGTAATTGTTCTTCTCATGGTTAGAGGCATCGTACATGATTGGAGGCATTGTAGGCACTGTCTTAAGAATGTCATTGTCCTCCTGTGTAGGGTAGATGTCTCTAATGCTCCCAAGGTACAACTGATCTCTAGCTTAGCTTGGCTTCTCCTTGGCACATCCCAAGAAAGTGGAAGCTTATGATGGACTCCTTCAATTGCCCGAAATCAATATTTTGAAAGTATATAAATATGGAAAACATAGTAATAGCACTAATAAAAAGAGTCAATGAGTGAAGATAGTAGAAGAGAGAGAGAGAGAGAGAGAGAGAGAGCAAGAGATGGCTATTGTAGGGAGAGAGTTTTTTGATCTATATTGTACCAAGATCGTGGACCAAGGCCCTTATATGGAGGTCAGTTAGATAACAGCTATGTCCAGTTGCTAGCCTATAAAGGCCGTATAAGCACTCAAGGTTATTAGCTGTTATGGGCTAATAATGCCCCCTTAATGATCAGAAATTACTAGGTAGAATGATTCCACCATGTCGGATATAGGCAAAGCCAATAAAAACTCAATAGGCCAGCTGGTTCCCCATTAAATGCTAACCATGGTTAATTATGGTTTAGTAGGGAACCATTAATGGTTATTAAAGCAACCACACCCACTTGTACACATGCGATGCCCACCCTTTGGGACCTGCTACCCACTCACGCCTCCATATCCTCCCCACCACACGTGCCGCAGACCCCACCTCTTTAGCTCTCATATGGTCACCCCCACTACCATGGTGTCAGCTCCAACCTTGGCAGCATCACTTACCACTAGTGGTAACCTTTTTCCCCTACTAAACCATGGTTAACTATTGTTATCATTTAATGGGGAACTAGCTGTGGTGTATGGAGTTTTTTGGGCTTTGCCTATATCCGACATGGTAGAATGATTCTACCAAATAATTTCCTCGACCATAAAGGGCCCTTTGACCGCTAGCCCATTAAAACTTATGATTAAGCTTGAATAGATCTTGAAATAATTCAGATAAAGTCAAATCAATTAAAAACAAAAGATTGCTTCCACACCCATGCAGCTGGCTTAACACGCACATGCACAACATAGCTGGTAGAGCTGTGATGAGTGTGCGTATGCATGCATGATGAACAATTGAAAAGCTCACATATCCAACTAGATCCCATTTGTTGAAGTACTAAATACAACTCTACTTGCATTGGTTTTTTCAATGGGAAATTGAAGTTATTGAACTAGTAAATGCTTTCATGTTTGAAGTTTCCAACCAAAAGTCAAAAAATGTTTAAATAGTTAAATATTATCTAATATTCCTCCATAAAAATTAAGCATTAAATCTATAAATTCAACAAATATCATCACTTGCAAGCCACTTATAGTATGCAATAGGTGAAGTTTCACTTGGAGTTGAACCTCATTTGGTGTTAATTGTATTGACTTGAAGAATCCTTGGTGGACTAGACTTGAACTAGGTCCTTTAAAATCAGATTTCAACAAACCACACATAGTATGAATTAAATGAATCTTTAAGCAAATCAATGCTATGATGGTCTTGTGCTGATATCTTGCTTTTCCTAAGGGTTGATGGGGTAGCCAAACCTAGAGTCTTGATCCTAACAACAACTCCCACACAAGTGAGTTCTCCAATGATACTTGTGACTTAGTACCTCGCAAACAACTCACCATGGATCCATTAAGAGTATTACTCAGCTTAGAAATCTGCTATAAGTGCTCTAACCCAATCACTTAATCAGTTTCATTCCTACATATTGAACTTCCCTTGTGGGATCACCAGTCACAAAGGTTGGGTATTCATTGTCATGACCCCATAAAGGCTTAATAATTTTAGGACTTTGCTCCTAGATAAATCTTTTGTTGATTGACGTGACCAGTTCTTTTGTGAGTTGATTTAGATCTGAATCTGCTTAAGTAGAAGGTTGTTGGTCATTTGTGGAAGCTCTATGATTGAAACTAAACCTATGTGCTTAGCCAAAACCTCATTTGTCTGCACCTCCTAAAGAAAAATCCATCGTTTTAGGTTTGAATTTTGATCATCATAAGCAGTCTTGTCTAAGGGAAGGGAATAATGAAATAATTCAGAAAAATCAAATCCCAGTCTAAGTTTGAATTTCAGGTTTGATGTCATGAACTGTGCTAAATTCTCTTAGTAAGATTGTGGTTAGTGGCTTATGATCAATGCCAAATAAATTTCCATTTTATCATTGAATCAATAGCTTATAATTGATGTGCACATCAAGGTTTTAAAATTAAGGGGTGGAATTTCAAACCTTCAAATTAATAGCTTAAGCTTTTATGTTTTTTCAGCTTCAAATATCACTCAAATGGAATAGCAGTAAAGAAAAAAAAAGATAATAAAATTCTTAATGACTGCAACAATTAACTATCCATTAACTCATATAAAACAGACTCTAAAATCCTCTTTTGAAAATGTAGATTTCAGAAATTAATTCACAAAATCAATGTGTACATAAAACTGAAAAACAAAATTTCAGTTTATCAGAATTCAGGTAGTGTTTACCCAGGTTAGAAAGTGCCTATTCGAAACAGGTTATTTTACTGAAAATCTAGAGAGAAAAACCACATTGCCCAGTAATGGTCCTGCAAGTTGGGGATAGATGTAACTTTTGGTATTTTTGTTACACAAAGTGGCTGCCGTAGGACTTGAACCCATACCATTGCACTTGTCAGGCCAAGTCTTTTACAGTTTTACCATTACACCAACAATGACACACTGAAAATCTGGAACAGTGAATAGAAAACCTAATCTATTGTAGATGTTTGCTAAATCATAATTTGTACTTACTAAGATACAGAATGTGCTTTTCAGAGACAGTTTTCTGCATATTCAAATTCTGGATCAGAAGACAGTAATATAATGTTTTTTTGCTTTTAGGAAACTATAGGCATAAACTATAGGGGCTATCAGAAACGGAACAATATAAGACAGTAACTGTTTTGAAATCCATCAAGACTTATAAATCAGAAAACTGATAGGAATTAACTGTTAAAATATCAAGATTGTTATGAAACTAAATAATGCTCTTAGACTGTTGGAGGTAAATATTAATAAAATTGGAAAATCAAGAATTTGTGTTATTTCACAAATAAAATCAGAAAGAAACATTCATAGGTAAGAAATTAGAAAATATGGGAACCTGGATTAGAGGCATGCTTTGCTCTAAGAGCATTATTACTCCTCTCATGCTGGGTAGATGGTTCTACTGCTCCCAAGCTACAGCTGATCCCAGGCTCAGCTTGGCTTTGGAGTAAACGAGCACATAGAAGGCTTGACCTGATTGACTCCTTTAGTTGTCTGAAATTAATATTCCCACAGTATATAAAATAGGGGGAAAATAGCAGAAGTAGCAGAAAAAGTAGAGAGCAGAACGCAGAGAATGGGAGATGGCTATCAGGGGGAGAGAGAGCTTTCTAATTTATATTGCGTCGACAGGTTGGACCAAGGCCCTTATACAGGGCATTCCCATGCATGCATGTGCTGGGAGCATCCCAAAAGCCCACAAATCCAACTAAATGCCATTGGTTGGAGAAGTATTAAATGCAACTCTGCTCATAGCCTCATATTAATTTTTCCAATCTGATATTAAAGTTTACTGTACTAGTAAATGCTTTAATGGTTGAACTTTAAATAATTAAATATTATCTAACATATGACTAAATGTACGATGTATTAGGTATGGGGTTCTCTCATTGGTCCAATTAGTTGCTCTTAGTGCAGGAATTTTCCCGGCAAAACCAACAAGGATGGAGCCATAAATCTGATTGTTTTGCTGGTGGAAATGGGGCCTCTGAGTTATTTTCTTATATTTATTGATGAGAAACTGAACCACTTTTGACAATAATGATAAACTTTAGTAGTGTTTAAGCTATAATGTTGAAGCCTTGAAGGTTTGCAGATTTTTTTTTTTTTTTGAATTAAAGGAAGAGTCGTATTTGAAAATTTGTATTATAAAATTATAATTGGAGTCATACAATTATATGAAAGATGTGCTCTTCTTTCTATATATTTTTGTATTATTATGTCTCTTCCTTGCATTTTGTGCATATTGATAATTCTCTGTGTTAGTAAGAAGCATTTTTTTGCTCAAAATAGATGTGATGTATCCTTTGGTGTACTGATTTGTGATCATTTGTTTATTATGTAGAATTAAATTTTTTACAGTTTGTTCTGTAACTGGATTGCTGATACTTGTACCTGTTAACTACACCTCTGAAAAAGGTTCATCTCAAAGTACAGTTTCACATTCCATGGTTCCTTTTACAATATCTAATGTCAGAAGAGGTTCTGACAGGTGAGTCTTATCATTTTTTTACATGACATGGTATTACTTAGAAGCTATGTTATACCTCACTAGTTGTCATCATGTTCTAATGCATTTCTCTCTCATAAATGATCACTTCTGGACTCTTTATGTGATTATTGCCCAACAAAATCATTCTTTAGTTGGTGGGGATTCTGTTCATTTTCCTGTTATTTTTTCTATCTATGATCATGTAGTGATTAATGTTTGGGAAAAAACGAATAAATATATGCTTGATGTGGCGCCATTATCTATGGTTAAGTTACCATATACAGTCCAACAGGTGCTTATAGGTCCTTTTCTTGGATGGAAATAGAACTTTGTGCAAGAATGTAGATGATTGTCAAAAGTTTTTGACGTTCCTTTTGTGACTTCATAGTATATTAATGTGGGTGCTCTTTCCTGTTGTTACATGTAAAATTCTGTCAATTATGAAGTAATATATGCAGTGTGCTTTAATACATAATTAACTAGTTATTTACATTTTTTTGTTGTTTTGTGGTTATAGGCTTTGGGTGCATTTTGCATGCTTATGCTTTATATCATTTTATGTGCTCTACTTGTTATATGAGGTGAGCTCTAACCAGTTTAATTAAACTGTAGTAGTTACTTTCCTTTTCTGAAGATTGTTAGTTATTTTGATTGAAATGATAAATTTTAAGTTGCAGTTGTGCAAGTTGTGTATAATTAGATATATTATGTTTTTTATTGTGATTCTTTATTTTTCATTGAAGACATCACTTCATGCTTTTGTGATCTCTTACAACATGCAGATTTCAAGCTGATAGAATTGTGAGTTTATTTGTGACACGTGGCTATTATTGAATGTCTATCAATGTTCTATGTCACCATGACTTTTTATTGGAATTGAAGTTATTCATGATCACCATAACTATAACAGTTGTCCATGTCCCATCATTTGGAGAATAATAGTTGTGCATGGTATTTATTTATAAGAGAACAACCTAATAAATGTGTGTAGTACAAACTATATGTCGGGTTTCGATAGGTGAAGTGCATGCAGAAATTTCAAAATATTTTCAAAACGGCAACGGAAGTATAGATTAAAACAACTTTTAATCTAGCATGCGAAGATCTAATCTAATCACCTACAGATCTAGTTCATATCATGAATAACAAGATGAGAATATGCATCTGATTTCAAAAGAATAAAATTGAAATAAGTCGGTGATTGGATTACCTACCTGAAGCGCTAGACTTCTTTTTCAGATCAGATCTGGAGATGTTTACAGGTTCTGTTGAAGCCGCACACACGTCCGACCTCTACAGATACACAAGGCTAAAGTAGATCGAAACGTCCGAAACCATCGAGGTGCTAACTCTCTTGCGGATCTCACTCCTTCAGATTCAGATCTGATCTCCTTCTTTGACTGTCGTAGAAGAAGACTCGCAGATCAGCATGTGAATACCTTTCATACTGAATCGGAGGATCCAGAAGACGACAGGAGAACTCCTTTCTCCCTTTCTTCCTTTTTCTCTCTCGCTGATCTCTCTTTTTCCTCTCTAGGGTGGCTGACCAGGAGGAGGTGGGCGTGTGGATTAGGGTGGAAGTAAGAGGTGGGGCGGCAGCACTTAGATCTAGGAGTGATCTCCAGTTATTCTCCATGCCCAAGACTCAGGTCCTTTTCTAGTTGGCGACCAAGTGGTTAGGATAGAGTTTGGATGATCTTGGACTCTTATCTGATAAGAGTTTAAGTTCAAAGCAAACCTAATCCTATCCCGATTAGAGAGAAGATAGAGCTAATCAACAAGGGACGAAGCTCATCAACAAGGGGGCACAAATTCAACAAGGGGGTGCCAATTTGAATTTGCGCCCCCTCTCTTCCTCATCTCTTGTCGCACATGGGGTGGACTTCAATCTGAATTGGCGCTCCTATTACGGTGTAGAGGAAGGGAGAGAGTCCCGATCCATTAGGGCTTTGTGGTTTGGGTTCAATCTCGGTCCAATTCAAATTCAATTCGAAATCAATTCGAGTCCAACCTGATCCAGACTTAATCCTAATCTAATTAGGATTCAATCTTGAAATCAAAAGCCCAATTAGACTCAATTAGGTCAAGCCCAAATCAGGGTTCGCCGTACCTGGCCGAACCGCCCGGTACGAGGCATACCGAGTCGGACCGGTACATTACCGGTCCGGTTCGGACTTTTTTTTCGAAAAACTCCCCGAACTGCATCGAACTGCTCGGTTCGGTCCGGTTCGTGCCCATACTGTCCAAAATCGGACGGTATGGATCGGTTTGGTACCGGTTCGGCATGAACCGAACCATGCCGACATCCCCACATGCAAAAAGTGGGGAGGGGGGAAGGGGGGAGGGGTGGGGTCGGAGAACTTTTAAATGATTGAGAGGTATTAGAGTCCTCTGAGAAGTCTTAGAGAACTCCCGAAGCATATGAAGGTCTCAACGAAACCGTTGAGACCTCTGAAAAATTAGAAAAAAAGGAAAAAACTCCGTCAAATTGTAAGAGTGGTTCGAGGAGAGGCTGATCTTTGGTCGGATGTAAGATAATATGTTATTTTCTTAGTAAATATTTTTTTTTATTTTTGTTGTTAAAAATAAGATAAGAATGAGAAAGAATGAAAATAAGAGAAAATCATGTTAAAATCTTGTGATTTTGGTATGATTTAATTATATGTGATAGATCTTTGGAAGATCTACACGATGACACCAAAATTGTTAATTTTCGTTAATTATATATTTTTTAAATATTTTTAAATATTTATTTATTTAAAAATTAAAAAAAAATAAATTTTAGGGAAAAAAATTAGAGTTTGGGAATCATGTTTAGAATGATTCAAGCTACTTAAATCTAATTTTAAATTTTTTTCAAATATTTGAAATTAAAAAATTATTTTTTTAATTATTTAAATTAAAAAATTTAATTATAAAATAAAAAATATATAAAAATAGTGTTATATTTTAGTTAATTTAAAAATATTATTTGAAGCATATAACATATTTATTTTGAATTTATAAGTTTTAAAATAATTATTAAAATTATTTTAAAATTATATATAATTATTTTAATTATCATTAAACTATCGTGTTTTGTTATACTTGCATATATTTATAAGAAAAAAATTTAGAGCATGACGTTCGTTCACTTTAATTAATCAGCTATTTTATAGTATATATTTATTTGTATAAAAATTATTAAAAAATTAAAAAAATAAAAAATCAGTGTTAGTTTTGAAATTGAGAATAATGTTTAGAATGATTCAAAACAATTGAAATATTTGAATCTAACTTGAGATTTTTTTAATTTTTTTTTGTAAATATTTAAATAGTAAAAAATATTATCAAATAAAAAATATATGTAATTAGTATTATATTACAGTTAATTCAAAATAATTAGTATTTTGTTATATCTGCAAAAATGAGTAAGAAGAAAGATCCAGAGCGCGACATCGGTTGGGATCATGGCGAGATACTTTCGACTCGTATCATTGGAGATGCAAATGGTGCAACACAGAGTTCAAGAGAGGAAAGGTGACTAGGTTGAAGCAGTATCTGGCTGGTGGTTATCCTGATGTGTCCATGTGTTGGAAATATCCGCAAGAGGTCCGACAATTGATGAAAAAGCACTTTGCTGATTCGAAAGCAGCGAAAAAAAGGACAAAGCAGAAAAAGATCGAAGTAGACCGTCGAGCTGCAGAGCCACCTTCTTATCACTCTAGAGAGTCAGAGGAGGCTTCTGCTCCAGATGATGAGGAGGCACAAATTGAGGATGCCATTCAGGCGAGCTTGACGGATCAGTGCCAGCAGGAGGAGATAGCCCGGTACAGAGAGCGATTCGGACCATCATGCTACGAATCAGGATCTGGATCAGCGACTGGTAGGGGAGAATTCGAGTTAAGGAGGACTACCTCAGTCAGAGAGCCTGGTGGTAGAGGGAGCAGACGCAGTATGTCTTCTTTGTTGGGAGCTTTTGGCAATAGGAAAAGGTCCTCCAGAGATATTCCAGCAGGAGCCAGCGTTCAGGATTTGGATCCACATGTTTTGCCCAGTAAGGATTCAAGGCAGCAGAAAATTGACAGTGTGCTGAAAAAGATAAGAAGGATATATGGCGAGCTATTGGATCATGGTTTCATTTCAGCCATATTCCAGCAAATGCAGCAGCCAATCCTTACTACCGATCTGCTATTTCAGCCATAGAGGCTGCCGGCCAGGGTGTAGATCCTCCAGGACCTAAGGACATCTATGGTCAGCTTCTTGACAGCAACAAGGAGGATTTACAGAGATTGATTGCTTCTTACAAAAATAAATGGCCTACATACGGTCTGACAGTGATGTGTGATGGTTGGACAGGTCCTACTAGGCGGAGCATCATTAATTTTTTGACATACTGTGATGGAAAAATATTTTTTCACAAATCAATTGATGCTTCAGATAAGATGCACGATGTCACATATATCTTTGGTCTGATGGAGGAGGTGATTGATTCAGTGAGTGAGCAGCATGTCGTGCAGGTCATCACAGATAACGGACCACAATATAAGGCTGCCGGGGAGTTGCTATTTATGAGAGTACAGGAGTTATCTGGTTCAGATACGGTTACCAGGGAGAGTGATGATGATACTGGTAGTAGTAGCCATGGATCTGATGATCAGAGAGAAACTGGAGGACAGGAGACCACCATTTATGAGACACAGTCACAGGGTGATATTCGATTCATCGGTGAGTCTCAGTTTACTCATGTCACACAGGATAGGGATCATGGTGGACGAGTCGGTAGAGATCGTGGGGAGCCGATTTCATATAGACGACGGGCTCCTAGAGGTCGTTTAGCACATGATGCAGCTGCGGACGATCTTGCACGTGGAGTAGGGTCCATGGATATATTTGGATCATTCTTGCATTATGGATCCTATTGTCCACAGCCACCTTATGATCCATATGCATATGGTGCATCCGAGGCATCATCTTCTAGTGGTTACTACCCTATGCAGCCTGGAGCATCTTATGGATCAGATTTTGTTACTGGCATATTTGGATGGGCTCCTCCACAACCGTACCATCATCTCGAGGATACTTCTCAGAGTCAGAATTTTAGCGAGAGATCTAAGATGTCTTACAATCCAGAGAGGATGCCTTATGGGATGATGAATATTCGAGAGTACGGTGCAGCTTGGCTAGAGGGTTGGACTGATATCCCTTCAGACTATATTGATGATCCAGACATCTACGAGCGTCACAGACACTCGACAATAAATTAAATGCAGAGTGCATCTTAAGGTTCGTATATCAGTTAGTGCGTTTTGTACTTAAATATTTAGATATATTTTAATGCATATTTTATATATTTTTTCTTTAGTTTTAAGATGACATAGTTGAAATATAATGTAAATAAATATATGTTTGAAATTTTGGATCAAGAGTCTCTGTACCGCAACCTAACTCCAAATTGAACCCAAATATGTCAATAATATGCAATATAATGCCATATTGAGGTTGTATTTATCAATTATTAACTTCAAAAATTCAAAAAAAAAAATTGAAAATCGAAAAAATATTATGTACCGGTACCGGACCGGTATGCTTAGACGTACCGTGTGTCAGTACGGTACCGGTACCGTACCATACCGGTCCGGCACCGGCACGCCTTCTGATCCCGGTGTAGCGAACCTTGGCCCAAACTAATTAAATTAGATTTAATTAATTAGAACTTGATTCCGAACTTGATCTCATCAAATTGGCTTGCAACATTTGCAAATAGGTCCTCCTATCTAACAATTAGGTGATCCAATACTTGTTAACTTTTACAAGTTGATCGAAATCATCAATCTCATTGATAATTTAATCATGATCCAACCGTTTGATCCGATCAAATCCCTTTTGTGTGTGACCTTATAAGTTCTATTCTGTCTGGTAGTGAGACATATCATCATCTCCATCATAGTATCATCGAAACTTCTTTCAATGGATCTGAACACTTCCAACTCTAACCCATCAAGGATCGTCGATCCAGAATGATTTTAGTAAGCTCTCACTATCCACTAGTGATGCCTAACAGTATGTGGTGGCAATCCAGTAGAATAGAATAAATAAAACTTTTATGTGTATTTATCATTTGATTCAATTCTTCTACCGTGAGTTCCGACAGGATGGAGATTATGGAACCTCGTCAAACTCCATCATCCATCGTATAAAAGATTCGATTAGCTCAAGTTGAATCATGATACTTATAGAAACTCTTCTATTTATCACCTCGCTATGGCCACAGATTTAAAAACTCAGCTTCTCAAACCCCATAAGACTATTTATCTACTAAGGTCAATAGATCCTATTTAAGTACGCACCCTACTCCTATAGTGAACCTACTGTAGCTAATGTCCACTACAAGGATCCATATGGCAAGGGATCATATTTGGTAGTCAAACTACAATCCTATTATAAGCAACCGAGGCATCGCAGATTAAGAAACCACTCACAACACTACAGCATCAAGAAGATCACTAAAGAGTGAGTAGACATCCATGTGATCTCTCATTTAGTCACCCTCAGTACCGATGTTCTCTAACAACTATCCGTACTGTTGCTTAGTATTGAGATTTGATGCCTCAAGATTCGATTCATATTGAGCTCACAGCGAGGTTCAGGACGACGAACGAAGTCCAACGAGCCCAAGAACAGTCCAAATAGAGTCCAGACGGTGAAAATATACGCAAAAAAGCTCGGAGCAGGTGGCATAGCGCACGAGGCAGTGGAGGCTGGTGGAGGTGCAATCAGGCCCGGTGGACGCACACGCGCAGGTGCGTGTAGCCCAGCATACGGGCCGGCCCAGCACGTGCGCGGGAGCCCAAGCCTAGCACCCTGTGCGGTCCATCGTGGACCGTAGGGTGTTGGGCGATCCATGGAGGCCGCATGGACCGATCACACGATCCACACGGTCCATGGGCATTTTTGCGCGATCCGACGGCTCTGGAGCGAGCTGTTCATGATTGGACGGCTGAGGATGACTCCGAATGTGATCAGGCTTGATCTGAGGCTATAGTGCACGATCGGACGACTCTGGTGCGAGCCGATCACGATCGGATGGCCACGGATTGTTCTAGGGTTGATTGAGACTCAGTACTCCTAATGTTACAGTATTTTTGAGATTCTGAAGCCTATATGCTCTGATTGACGAGCCATTTATTGCGTTGGATAGCTAGTGACGTCTTGGAGGTGCAGAAAGCTTCAAGAGAGGTTTCAGAGAGATTTTGTGAGAGTTTTATGACTTCTTGTTGAGAGACTTTTGTACAAGAGTTGAGTGATAAGTTCTTCTTATATTGGTTATATTTTATTCTCTCATAGTGAAGCTTGCACGTCCCGTAGAGGTAGGCTTGAGGCCGATTCACGTATTTGTATTATATTTTTTATTTTATTTTATTTCCTGCTGCACCGTGTGGTATCTGATCCTGCACAACAATTGGTATCAGAGCAAGGTGGTATCAGACCATAGGTTGTGGCGGTGGTGATCGAGATAGAAGATGGAGAAGACAAGCACAATCAAAATGGAGATCAATAGGTTTGATGGAAAAAGTAATTTTTTCTTGTGGTAGGCGAGAGTGAAGGACGTGCTCATCCAGAAAGGATTGATCGATGCTCTCTTGTGTGAGAAGCCGACTATCATGAAGGTGTAGGATTGGGCAGCTCCAGATGCAGGCGGTGAGTATAATCCGTTTATACCTAATGGATGAGGTGGTGATCTGTGCTTGACGAGACTTTTCTGACGATGCTGTGGTCGAAGCTCGAGGAGTTGTACATGGCGAGGTCTCTCACCAATATCCTCTTCCTCTGGAGGCAGTTCTACTAGCTGCGGATGACTGAGGGACAGCGTGTAAGAGCATCTCAGCCACTTCCAGAAGATTCTCACCGATCTTCTCAGCATTGGCAAGAAAGTTGAGGAGAAGATCAGGTCTTGCTAGCATTGCTTCTCCTTTCATATGAGTCCTTGATGACTGCTCTTCTAGTGGGGAAGAGCACCATCAAGATGGACGAGGTCACCACGATGATTCTCTAAAACGAGATTCTCAGGAGGGAGAATCTAGCTTCGAGCTTAGGTGGTAGCTTAGCTTTGGTGGTTTCTGGAAGAGCAGGAGGCGGCAGACAGAGCGACAGGAGATCGTGACGAGGGCGATCCAAGCTCAAGATGAGAGACTTGAGCAAGATCAGATATTATCAATGTGACGAGTTAGGGCATCTAACCAGAGATTATCCTCAACTCAGGAATCGAACGAGGGCTACTGCAGCGACGGTCAGTAGCGTGTCAGAGGATGATGTCCTGGAGATATCTGATGAGGTATCTACTTTTCAGTAGTAGATTTTAGATTCTACATGTACCTATCATGTATGTTGCAGAGAAGTAGTTTGACTCTCTAGAGAGCAGTGAGAGTATTGTTTATCTATCAGATGGATCGAGCTGTGCGATCAGAGGCATCGGGATAGTCAGCTGGAGGACACATAATGGTGTAGTAAGGAGATTGAAGGAGGTCCGATACATATCCAATTTCAGATGGAATCTTCTCACTGAGCAGATTGGATTCGAGAGGCTACAGGACGGTAGCTGGTAGAGGAATTCTGAAGGTGTTGCACGGCGATAAGATTATTCTGGAGGAAAAAAATGGATGAGAGAACATTGCTATCTGATGGAAAGTTCAGTACGAGGTGGAGCTTCAGGAACCAAGAGGAGTCCAGAGTGAGGTGGAGCTCTAGGTGGTGGATCGGATACTAGATAGGAGACTCGAGAGGATGAGAGGCGACGTTGCAGAATGAAGATCTTATTGCCGCAGGAGACTTCTCCGAGCAGCTCTTTGGTCAAAGTAGACAGTCCATGATAGAGGTGGGATTGAGCGGTCTGGCTTGACTCCCACATTTGCCCATCCATGAGATAGCAGGCATGCCCGAGGGCATAGGGGTGAGATGGATCACAGGCTCTCAAAAAAGTGAAGATCGAATATCGGATTGAGATAGAGATTGTTGAGATTTGATATCTCGAGATTCGGTCCATATTGAGCTCACAGTGAGGTTTAAGACGATGAACGAAGTCCAACGAGCCCAATAATAGCCCAAACAGAGTCCAAACAGTGAAGATACGTGCAAAAAAAGCTCGAAGCAGGTGGCATGGCGTACGAGGTGGTGGAGGTCGGTGGCGGGCCGATGGAGGCCGGTGGCAGTGCAGTTGGGCTCGACAGACGCGTGCGCCTGTGCGCTGAAGATACGTGTGAAAAGCTCGGAGAAGGTGGCACGGCGCACAAGGCGGCAGAGGCCGGCGATGGTGCAGTCGGGCCCGGTGGACCCGCACGCACGTAGGTGCGCGCAGCCCAATGCACAGGCGAGCCCAGCATGGGCGAATGTGGGCCGGCCCAGCGCATGCGGGCACCCAGGCCCAACGCCCTGCGCGGTCGATCTGGGATTGTAGGGTGCTGGGTGATCCATGGAGGCCGCGTGGATCGATCATGCGATCCACAGTCCACGAGCATTTTTGTGCAATCCAACAGCTCTGGAGCGAGCCATTCACGATCGGATGGCTGAGGATGACTCTGGATGTGATCAGGCTTGATTTGAGGCTATAGTGCACGATCGGATGGCTCTGGTGTGAGTTGGTCACGATCGGACGGCCATAGATTGTTCTAGGATTGATTGAGACTCAGTATTCCTAGTGTAACAGTATTTTTGAGATTCTGGAGTCTATATAGCTTCGATTGACGAGCCATTTGTTGCGTTGGATAGCTGGTGATGTTTTAGAGGTGCAGAAAGACTTCAAGAGAGGTTTTAGAGAGCTTTTGTAAGGATTTTGGGCTTCTTGTTGAGAGACTCTTGTATAAGAGTTGAGTGGTGAGTTCTTGTATTGGTTGTGTTTTATTCTCTCATAGTGAAGCTTGCACGCTCTGTGGAGGTAGGTTTGAGGTCGATCTATGTATTTGAATAGTGTTTCTTGTTTTGTTTCTTCTTTCTTCCTACTACACCGTATGGTACCGGATCTTGTACAACACTCAGTGTCCCCACATTATAGATTAAAAATTTGTCTACCCCGAAGGAAGCGATGATCTAACTGAATTGTTCACCATCCGTATGATGATCGATCGATCGGGAGTAATTTAAGAATTAATTATACATATTTTTAATTTTCAATATTTGAGAATATGTATCTTTAAGTTATTAATTCCTAGGATGATTCTAGGACATATTAGACAAGAATGGCAAGAAAAATATCCTTTATTGATTATCAAAAATATTTAAGTATAAAAATGTCCTAAAATTATTACAATGTGTAAGTCATATTGGCTTTTTAAGACATACATCTAACAATCTTCCACTTGTTCTAAAGTTAATTGGCACTAACCTAAGTCTCATCTTCTCAAGGTGGATTTCAGTATTCTGCTAGCTCATTGCTTTGTTAGTGGGTCTGTCATGTTGTCCGTGGAATCTACTCTTCATGCTTCGACGTACTTCTTCTCGAGATAGTCACGTATGATATGATATCGCCGCTCCATGTATTTGGACTTCTGATGAGACCTGAGCTCCTTAATGAGTGCTATGGTATCGTTATTGTTGCATTACAGAGCGATAGCATCTGATGTCATTACGCCAAGTTTCGCGATTAATTTCTTATACCAGAAGGCTTCCTTTGTAGCATCCGAGGTAGCGACATACTCAGCTTCCATTATCGAATCCACAATGATGGATTGCTTGAAACTCTTCCAGCTGGTAGCATCATTATTGCATATGAATATACATCATGATGTAGATTTTCTATCATTAAGATCAGACATAAAGTTTGAATCAGTGTATCCTTCAACTCGTAACTCTGATCCTCTGCCAAAGATCAAGAATAGATTCTTAGTTCTTAAATACTTAAGGATGTTCTTCACAGCTATCTAGTGCTCTTTACTTAGATTCAACTGATACCTGTTTGTAATACACAACAAGAATAATATCAGGTCGAGTACATAACATGATATACATGAGGCTCTCTATAGCCGAAGCATAGGGAATCCTGCTCATGCACTCAATCTCCTCGGATGTGGTTAGACACATCTTCTTGGAGAGAGTGATGCCATGCCTAAGGGGTAGTAATCTCCTTTTTTAGTTCTTCATGCTGAACCTCTTCAACATTTTCTCTATGTACATATTCTGTGACAGACCAAGCATCTTTTTAGATCTATCTCTGTAGACCTTAATTTCTAGAATATAAGATGTCTCGCCTAGGTCTTTCATAGAGAATTCTTTGGACAACCATCTTTTGATTGAGGTCAGCATTGAAATATTATTTTCAATAAGGAAGATGTCATTTATGTACAATACGAGGAATGTGACAGTGCTCCCACTGATCTTCTTGTATATACAAGGTTTCTCATTTTTTATGAAATCAAATGATTTGATTGCATCATTGAAACGAGTATTACAACTCTGAGAAGTTTGCTTTAATTTATATATGGATCTTTACAGCTTGCAGATTTTGTGATCTCCATCATTGGATGTGAAATCTTTAGACTGTTCTATATAGATATCTTCCTCAAAATATTCATTTAGGAATGCTGCTTTTATGTCCATCTGTCATATCTCATAATCATAGTAAGCTGCAATAGCAAGCAGTGTACGGATG
Source organism: Elaeis guineensis (assembly GCF_000442705.2). Classification (NCBI taxonomy): domain Eukaryota; kingdom Viridiplantae; phylum Streptophyta; class Magnoliopsida; order Arecales; family Arecaceae; genus Elaeis; species Elaeis guineensis. Next base: position 43,966,386 of record NC_025997.2, read on the forward strand.
GATTTAAGCATGGTCACAGGTGAAAAAGTATCATGATATTCAACACCTTCACGTTGACTATAACCTTTTGCCACTAGCTTAGCTTTATAGGTCTCTACCTTACCATCTGTATTTTTTTTTTTTGTAAATCCATTTACATCCAATGGGTACTATACCCTCTGGTGGATCCTCTAAGATCCATACTTAGTTAGAACGCATTGAGTCGATTTTTGACTTCATAACATTCCACTATTTTTCGGAGTTGATGTTTGACATCGTCTTGTCATAGGTTTTAGGATCATCTCCATGACCTTTATCTCCTATAAGGAATATTTCTTCTACTTTCTCTGAAAGCATACTCAAGTACCTTTCAGGAGGTCGGGAGATCCTACTAGATCTACGAGGTGGAAGAGGAGCAACTACTACTGGCTCAGTGTTAGTGGGTTCATCAGGTTCAACAGCTCGTTGCTCTTCAGAGATCTTCTCTTCGAGCTCTATCAACCTTCCTTGCTACAATTTTGGATAAACTATTTTTCTAAGAACGTGGCATGTCAACTCATAATCACATGGTGATCTTCAGGAACATAGAAGTGGTATCCTAATGACTCTTTAGGATCTCCTATAAAGCAAGCTTTTAAAGATCTCGCTTCTAACTTGTCAGTCATTTATCTTTTGACATAGGCTGGATATCCTCAAATTTTGAGATGATCAAGACTCGGTTTCTTATTATGCCATATCTTCTATGGTATGGTAGGAACGGATTTAGAGAGAATCCTATTTAGTATATAAACTGCAATTAGTAGGACATGACTCCAAAGATATAAAGATAAGTCAGTGAAGCTCATCATGGATCGGACTTTATCTGTTGATGCGAAAATCCATCTCGAGGCTGGGATAGCTGGAGCTCAATGACAATGGCTGGTTGGTGATGGCACGATGGCGATGGCGACGGTACTTGCAAGGGAAGTCCCCATCGAAGATGGCTCCGGCAGGGACCCTTCGACACTCAAGTCAAATTTCCGATAATAGGGGGAAGGAGTGAGCGTATTGGGAGGACAAAGTCTCATTCCTGGAGGATCCCTTTTGGCCCTTGTTATCGACAAAAATTGGAGATTGTTAGGCCTAAATTGGTTAGCTGACCGGATAGGCCGTCCGCCTGCCAGCTGGTTGTTAGTCGTGGGGGGACGCCAGACTATTGTCAGAGATGCTTGCCTTCTTCTAGAGATTCCTTAGAATCATGTCAGGCGGGGCCATCTCCAGAAGCATGGAAAACTCGTTTATTGAGGATATGCATTGACGAGCAGGATCTGAGGGAGGCCAATGTTAGAGCGTGGCCGAAGGTTGGGTGGCTCCTGATGTCGGGGGGTCAAGGCCACCATAATTTTTAAAGGCCGAAGGTCGGGCGTGCGGGTACATCTTACCCTCTCCTTGTCCTCGCCACCCTCTTCTCATTGCCAACATCCTCCTTTGTCGCAAGGTGACGCTCGCTAGATGACCTGTTGAGGTGATGAAGAGGCCTCCCAATAAACGACGGCTCGGAGTGTTTGCAAAGATACCTCCCTAGCTCTGGCAGCCAAGGTAACCAATCGAAGCCAGACGGTTGAGATTAAGAATGATGTTTGGAAGCCAAAATCAAATGACTGAGGTATACGAGCCCAGGGAAGTTGGCTAGGTGTGGTGTCTTTCGATGGGTCCCACATCTTCGGCCAGTGCCAGATTATCTCCTAACACTAGCCCCCCACTCCCGAGTTCGAGTCGCAATTGGATCGAGCGAAGGGAGTTCTGCAGGCTATCCGAAGACATGGCAAGGCCAGGCCTTGTTGGAGGTGGGGCCCGTTTGGTAGGCTTCGATGCAGTTTGGGGTCGGGCTGTCGGTTGATTTAGATGCTCCCGCACTGGTTGGCCCAGAGTTTGAGGGATTCACCTACAGAAGCTTGTTTCTTGCTTGAAACGGAGTTCGCTTTCCGCCGGTCTCAGCATTGTCGTGGGTGACTTTAACGGCGGCCAGAGGATGGTCCCATGTGTATTAATCAGGGATGCGAGAACCGATTCAGCCGTGAGGCGCATATGCGATTTTTGGAGTACAATGCTTTTGTGCCCTCATTAAATACGTAGTGCCTCAAAAAAGCTAATTGTCGGGGCAAACCTACGCTTCTGCACCCGCATTAATTATGCACCAGTGAGGGTGGTGCTTGTATCGAGTCTTTGGTTGACATGCATTGCAACCCTATGAGGGCAGTTCCAGACGCTCCTCTATTAATGGGGGAACTTTCTTTACAGCACTCTAGAGTAATGGCTTATCTTTTGTTCACCAGGATGGAGCGAGGGGACCCTCACACTGGTGGTGACAGAGCCTACGTCTTCAATCAGAGCCAACGGAGGTCGCTCGCGAGGGTGGAGTCTTTCTCGTTGGCTTTGAGTTGGTGTGGAAGGTATTGGAAATAGCCCTCTTGCTTTGCGGCGGCAAGGATCTGCTGCCTTGAAGGTTCTCTCGGCCATCATTCAAGAAGGGAGCGTGGCCTCTGCCACATCCTCTGGTGAGGGCTCCATGGAGTTTGTGCTTCCAAGAAGGATGGCCATGGAGCCGCATGGCTACTGGCAGCGAGGGCCATGGTCATCACCATGGGGGAACGGGCTCATGGCGGCCATTGGCAGCGGTTGCCAGCAGTCGCAAACAATCACTGGACGTGAGAGGGCCTTTTTCTCCTCGCCTGTCCCTCGGATGGTCGGCCTGCCCCTTGCATTCCTCTCGTGGTGGAGACGATGGGCAATAGGCATCATTCAGTGAGGGCGTGTGGGGGGATCTTGTCTGCGAAATAATGAACCACTCCACTCGGGGTTCAGGACCGCGGTTCCTTCCAGGATCTTCGCTCCAGACATCGGGATTGGGGTAGAGAAGGGGCCTGCGAACCTTAGCCCGACAATCGGCCAACCGCAACATGTGGGGCTTCGGACCAAACCCGCCATTGCCACTGGCGCTTTGGGAGTTATGGTGTCCGCGTGAAGAGGGTGATGATGTGTCAAAGTTTTAGTCCTTGGCAAGGGGCTTCTTTGGATGGAGTGTGAAGTCGGTCTGGTCCTTTACTATTTGTTTTTTGTCTGATAATTTTCTCTGCATAGCACTCGATGCGTTGTCTTTGTAAAGACATTCATTATCATTAAAAGGGCGAGTTTTAGCTTTACCATCGTGTGTTCTCTTGTTTATGTATACACATGAAATCGGCCCTTTGTGTCGATTTGAGATTGGCACATGTGAGGATCGGTAGAAATTTCCCTTAGTTGGATCGAGCATCGGTCACTTTTCTGTGAGGAGAAGCTTAAGTCATTGCATCCCTCGTTCATTGCTGGGGTCGGTGACTGGAAAGCCCCTTTTTGTATTAGCCCCTGCCCGCAAGTCTTGATCTTTGACCAGTGGTGCTTTAATCACGTAGTTCTGCCTGTTTTGTTTTTCTATCGATACGAAGGCTCGAGCGTTAGAAGGAACAAGCTCGATCTTTTGCCTTTTCGCCTTCAAGTTGGTTTGCTTCAGGCATTATTCCCAGCTAGTTCGGTGAGATTGAGTTAATTGATTGTATCGTTAGTCCTCCATGAGGCCTTCGTTGAAAAGCCTTGAAAGATGCAGCACGAAATTGAAGCGATCTCGATAAAAATCCAGCGCCCGGTGGACGGAGTGGAATGATAATGCCGGACGGAGACGATAATTATAGAATGGTCGTAGCAAAGGCTTTACATAGCAAGGATCGAGCGATGTCGAAGACAAAATGATAGAACTGAAGTGTATGATGGTGTCGAATGAAGCTGCTGTAGGAGCAGGATATACTTCGGCCATTATAATTGGGCAACTTCAGAAGGACCTTCAATTGGGATTTTAGGAGAGAATCAGCAGATGATGGCCGCACATTGCGGTGCTTATTTTCCAGAGTCACTATTTCTTTGTTGACTAGAGTTGATGGATTGTGGGTCTTGGTAGGTTGTCCCCAGTCATAGTCATCGATTCTCAGTCTAGACTTTGGGGGTCCATATTGGTTGTCCTCGCTTCTCGACCAGTTAGGGTCTTCAAGGGCGTTGGTTCGCTGAAGAACGAACTTGGTCTTCGGGGGTCCATATAGGTTAGCCCCCACTTCCTAATCTGACGAGTTCTTCAATTCTCAGACGACTAAGGTCTTTAGGGCATTGGTTCACTGAAAAGTGAACTCGGCCTTCGGGGGTCCCTTTGGTTAGCCTCTGCTGCTTAGTCGTCGAGATCTTCATTTCTTATACGACTAAGGTCTTTAGGGCGTTGGTTCACTGAGGAGTGAACTTGGCCTTCGGGGGTCCCTTTGGTTAGCCCCTGCTGTCTAGTCGTAGAGATTTTAAGCGGTGGATTTATGGAGGTTCGGCCTCTAACTTTAGCCTCGGCTCTGTCTTGGTTTAGGCGTCTAGGGCGCTACTGCCCTACAAAAAGGGGGTTGAATGGAAGTATGGAAGTTTTTTACCATGAGTTTTGCCTAGAACCCTTGGGCCTTGTCTGGCTCCCTCTCGTCGTTTGCGTAGGCTGGGTCTTGTTCATGCTTCCAACTCCGAGTCTACATGCCTCTGAGCCTTGGATCCGGATGCAGTTGGTTTTGGATCGGCGAGCCTTTTAACTTCGTTGTTCTTCATTACGATTTTATTCCAGCTTAAGTGTCCAGGGACCTCAGTTTGGGACTTCGAATCAGCGTGGATCTAGCTTCAGATGGATTTGGTTCTATGCTGTGGATAGGCCCTGATTCTGGCTTCAGCTTGGCCTATATTTTAACTTCAGCTTCAGTCTTTATTTTGGTGTCTTATGGTCCTGCAAGAAGGAAGAGGAAAAATAGTGGATGAAAGCTTAAGAGCCTTTCATCGTGAGTTTTTGCTTGAGAGCCCATGAGTTCTACTCGGCTCCTTAATGTTTGTCTTGGGACAAGGTTAAGCTCGGTGCTGACACCCTGTTTAAGAATCGGGGCCTTCACCCTCATCTAAGAACGAGGTTAACCTCTTGTTTAAGAACCAAAGGCCTTTAAGGTTGACATCCGTGTTAAGAACAGGGGCCTTTACCCTCGTTTAAGAATGAGGTTAACCTCCTGTTTAAGAATCGGAGGCCTTCAAAGTTGACACCTGTGTTTAAGAACAGGAGCCTTCACCCTCGTTTAAGAATCAGGTTAACCTCCTGTTTAAGAACCGAAGGCCTTCAAGGTTGACACCTTGGTTTTAGGCTTTTCTTGTGGCAACACATGCACCAAACAACATTTATGAATGAGAAATTATTATCGAAATTCAGTTATTGATGGTACACTCGTAGATTTTCGGAGTTCCATGATTGTGGTAGTGTGGTTCCTCCGAGCTTCCTGCTCTTCCCCGTCGATGTCCCCCAGCTTTAGTGGTGACAACTTCAATGGGGTTGGTCTCCTTTTGGCTTTTCCCACTGGTTCAAACTCCATACTGCTGGTGGGAATCAAGATCTCCGAGCTGTGGCTGAGCCTCTGATCGATTTGACTTCTCTGGAGACTTCCTCTGTTACTGCATTAATATGGCCACATGCTAAGTTCATTTGGCCAACTTTTGGACCGTGGACGTCTTTTTCTCCGATCTCATACTTGCTGAAGCTCCTCTCCCCTCTAGTACAAAGCTCAAGCTGAAGGCATTTATGTTGGCCATCGTAGCTTCCTGCATCTTCGCACTCACGTTGTCAAAATATATGTCGATCCCATCAGGGAAGTACGTCTTCAGTGCAGACTTTAGATCAGTTCTTTCTTGTAGTTTGAATGCATCATCAAATCCAGCTTCTCCTTAAGAAGTTCCACCTTTTACTTTGAAGAGTTGTATATTTTCATGTGATTAATTTGGTATGGATCGGCGGGAACGAAGAGATTTTTCATGATCGCATCCTCCGTTCCGGAAAGGAAAGTGCCCAGAGGGTGGCCTCGAACCTCCCCACACTGGAGCCTGAGGCAACTTTCAGCCTTAGGTCTGTCCACGTCAAGGCAGGTGACGCCCCCCATTTCTTGGAACCCCAGATCCTGGCAAGATTGGGACCGTCGGGGACCTCTTTTGATGCTGACAGAGGTGGTAAGGACGGCCAGAAAACCATTGGGCTTCAGCGCCCGAACAACTTCCAAGGCTAGATGCGTCGGCCGCCTCGATCGGTCAAGGCTCTGGCTAACAAAAACGAAGTCGAAGGTGGCATTGTAGAACGACGGGTGGAAGAGGTCGCCATCGACCATTATTCTTCCGATCACAGGGATGATAATGAGCAGGTCATCACCTCTAAGCAGCAACTCCATCAGCTTGCTCCTCCCCTCCACGTCGAATCTGGGCGACATTGGCAGCATCGGTGAACATGGCGGGTGCGGTGGCCTCGGAGGTTCTTGTGGGTGATTTTGGGGCTGTTGGAGGCCGTTGTTGCTTTGGAGACCCTGAACCTGGGCGAGGTCAGCAACGGTGGAGGTTGTGCATGCGGGAGAGCTTCGGGACTATCATGTATCTAACGAAGTTCGACGTCGAAGGAGGGCGATGCACACGGAGTGTTCGGGATCGTCGCTGGCGGCTCCTACAACAGTGGCTAGCATTTAGATCTCTGTAGCTTTAGTGTCGTCCGGAGCTGGACACAGGGACCGGGGGAGCGGTGACGTTCGTGGGTCACTTCCACGTTGATCGAAGTCGGATGCATGGGAGGCTTTTGCATTGGGGAGGATGAGCGTGAGGGGGCTTTGTTGCTTGGAGAGCTCCAGCTTCTTCTCTAGGGCCTTATTGCCCTTGAGGCCCTGCTCCAGGTCCTCTAGTTTTCGCTTAGGATCGGGAACAGCAGCAGGGATCTCACACTCAGCTGGAGCTTATGAGGCTTGATTCGGCCAGGATTGCTACGGTCGAAACGGGGGTGTGGGAGCTTCGATCGGGCGGCACGTGGGAGAAATGGAGGGCTAGTTCGGTTAGGCCTTTCTTTGGTCTTCTTTTCTTCTCTTTCCCTTTTTTTTCTTTTTTTTTCTTCTTTTTTCTTTTTTTTCGGCCATCTGTAGACTATCAGCGCTCAACGAGGCACTCTGACTGATCTTTTGGAGAAGAGTGATCTTGGTGCTCCGCTTGAGGTTCCCCTTAAAGAAACCCCTTGTCACAGTGGATGACCCACCACCTTGGGATCCCCATACATTGATCATCATTGTGTAGTGTGGTCACCATCAACTCTCCAGCTTTTGGATTGGGTAATCACGTTTGCATCTGCCCTGGCCGTGAATGCCTCCTTTCTTTTTTTTCATGTAGTTGCTCTTGTTGCCAGCTTCCCTACATCCTTTTAGGAATTCCAAAATATGGAGGAGGAAACAAGGAAATAAAAATAATTAAAAATTTAAAATGTAAACAGAGAAATAAAAATAATTCAAAAATCATGGGATTTTCGCATCTTTTTCCTTAGTGGGAGTTTTATTCAGATGTTGCGACTTTCCACCTTGCTCGGATCCTGTTCCAGAATTTTGAAATATAAACAAGAAAATAAAATAATTCAAAAGTTGTGGATCATTCGAATCGTCAGCCCCTTAGTTTGTGGATGGTCGGATCATCTGGCCGATTTGGAGGTGGACGGTCGGGATTTCATCGGTGTCGGAGCGATGTGATGGAGCTCCTCTCGTTGAATGTCACTAGTAATTGGGTGAGCGGAGGGAAAGGAGGGAGGCCTCTCTCTTTTCTCTTATCTTTTTTTTTTATCTGAATGTTGATCTGTTGTGATCTCCTTTCTTCTTTTTTTGGAAGTTGTGGTTTCCTTCCTTGCTTGGACCTTCCTTCCATTTTTTGGGCCGACGTTAACCGGTTCATAGATGGTTGGACCATCCGACTAATTTGGAGGTGGATGGCCGACGGAGATGATCCCGACTTTGGAGCATTGCGATGAAACTCTTCCCACTGAATATTTGCTCCTTCCTGTCAATGAGCTTGGGGGGCCCTTCTTCTAGCGTCAATCTGTTGATGCGGAACTCCATCTTGAGGTTGGGATAGCTAGAGCTAGATGACAACGGCTAGTTGGCGATGGTGATGGTGATGGCGACTGTACCTGCAAAATCCCTGTCGAAGGAGATGGCTCCGGTGGAGATCCTCCGATTCTCAAGTCAGATTTTTGATAACAAGAGAAAGGAGTGAGCGTATTGGAAGGAAAAAATCTTATACCTAGAGGGTCCTTCTTGGTCCTTGTTATCGACAGAAATTGGAGATTGTCAGGCCTAAACCGATTAGCTATCTGAATAGGCCATCCACCTGCTAGCTGGTTATTAGTCATGGGGGGATGGCAGACTATTGTCAGAGATGCTTGCCCTCTTCTAGAGATTCCTGAGAATCATGTCAGGTGGGGCCATCTTCAGGAGCATAGGAAACTCATTTATGAGGATATGCATTGACGAGCAGGGTCTGAGGGAGGTCGATGCTAAAGCGTGGCCGAAGGCTGGGTGGCTCCTGATGTCGGGGGGTCAAGGCCACCACAATCTTCAAAGGACGAAGGCCGGGCACATAGGTACGTCTTACCCTCTTCTCGTCCCCGCCACCCTCTTCTCATTGCCAACATCCTCCTGTTGCAAGGTGACGCTCACTGGATGGCATGTTAAGGTGATGAAGAGGCCTCCTAATAAATAATCGCTTGGAGTGTTTGCCAAGATACCTCCCGGCTCTGGCAGCTAGGGTAACCAGTCGAAGCCAGACGGTCGAGATTAAGAATGATGTTTGGAAGTCGGAATCAAATGACCAAGGTATACGAGCCCAGAGAAGTTGGCTAGAAGTGGGGTCTTTCGATGGGTCCCATATCTTCGGTCGGTGCCAGATTATCTCCCAACAATATCTAATAGGATCCTGTTCCTCCTTTCGGATATCCCGTTGAGTTGAGGTGTTCCAAGAGGAGTCCATTGTGAGACGATGCCGTTTTCTTTGAGATAATTCAAAAATTCTCCATTAAGATATTTTTCTCTTCGATCTGATTGAAGAACCTTAAGAATTTTTCTGTTTGCTTTTCTACTTCACTTCTGAATTCTTTGAACTTTTTAAAGACTTTAGACTTGTGTCTCATAAGAAACACATACCCATACGGTGAAAAATCATCGGTAAAGGTAATATAGTGGTAACTATCCTTGGCTTGCACATCAAATGGGCCACACACGTCAGTGTGTACCAAGATAAGTGACTCAGTGGCCCTTTCCTCATGTCCCACAAAGGATAATTTGCTCATTTTTTTTAAGGCAAGATTTACAAACTGGATACGACTTAGAATTGAATGAGTCTAGGATACCATCCTTTTCCAATTTGTTTATCTTGTCCTCTCCTATATCGCCAAGTCTAAGGTGCTGCATGTTCTTGTGGTTAACATCATCTATAGATCATTTATTTTCTATGGCATTCACTAACTGCTTGTTTACGTTCACACACACATCGACATGTAGGTGATAAAGACTGTCAATAAGAGAACTATGTGCAATCAATTTATTTCGTAAATAAATTGAACAATAATCTTTATTAAAATTAAATACAGTCTTTCTGTGCTAGTACAGAATGAAAATCAAGTTCTGACTAGCTCCAGGTACAAAGTAACAATCTTTTAAAATTAATCTATGGCCTGATGGTAGTCGAAGAGGGTAGGTTCCAACGGCTTCAGCAATAACTATTGCTCCATTGCTGATCCAAAGGATCATCTTACCATGCCTCAACCCTTTATTGTCTATTAGACCCTGCATAGAATTACATATGTAAGCACTTGAATCAATCTAATACCCAACTAGATGTAGAGGAAACCATTAGGTTAGATTCAACAACGAGCATATCTTCTGAAGGTTTGTCATCCTTTTTGATCTTCAGGCTCTCCAGGTATAGCGGACAATTCTTCTTCTAGTGGCCATTATTCTGACAGTGGAAACACTTTCCTTTGTCTGCCGCCTTCTTCGGCTTCTTCTCCTTCTATTTCTTCACAGGCTTGTTCATCTTCTTTCTAGAAGACTTTTTTTTAGAGGAAGAAACCTGCTCTACAACAAGAATGGAGCCCTTTGAACTCTTCAAGGTTGCCTTTGCAGTTACCAACATGTTGACAAGTTCGGATAGGGTGCAGTCCATCTTGTTCATATGGTAATTTACTATAAATTGACTAAATGAACTAGTAAGAAATTGCAAGATCAGATTTACTTGCAATTTCTTCTGCATCATAAGGCCGAGCTTCTTAAGCTCCTTTAGGTACTTGATCATTATTAGACAATAATTGTGGACCGACTGCCCCTCGTGCATTTTAGAATTGAAGAGTCTTTTCGACACTTCAAAATATGTGGTTCGGTTCTGCTCACCATACAACTCTTGCAGTTGAGTGATCATAGCCCTAACAGTAGACATGTGCTCATGCTGGCTTTGCAACTCTTTGACATTGAAACCAACATATAGCACTTGACCTGATCGTCATCATCTGTCCACTTCTCCTGTGCTGCCCTCCGTTCAACACTAGGACGGCTTGGTAAGGCAGGGGGATCTTGATCGAGTACATATCCTATTTTCTTTGAGATCAAGACTATCTTGAGGTTTTTGAGCCAGTCCTTGAAGTTGACACCGGTCAGACGGTTGGACTGTAGGATACGGGCTAAAGGGTTTGGAGTTGACATGGTTAAACTGCGAAGAGAAGAGATTTTAATTAGACATTTGTACTTAAATCTATATTTATTCTAGGGACTTTTAAAAACAAATAGACTCCCACTATTTTTTTGGATCTCTCATACTCTCTGGATGGAAAAACGAAAACCTTAACGCGACAATAATTCTTAGTGGGTACTGTGTTTCCATCGATGTATGTGCACCTCACCTGACAGATATTGGTAACACGTTACACCGATGAGTGGACAACTCTTGTCCAATGCTTCTCCGCTATTGTGAAGTATTCTTGAGAGGAGTTTGTGCTTGGGTGTAAATATGGTGCTTGAGCATTATGGTTGACGTGAGGGGTCAGATTGCTTGCGAGCATTTTATTAATGTGATTATGCGGTTGGTTTAACAGAAATATCAAAGTCTGTCAAATTTGTATATGTAAATTTTGGCATTGAGCACCTTTAACTTTGGAAGATCTAGATTTCTAAAATTTTGAGGACGAAATTTTTTATAAGGGGGGAGAATGTGAGAACTGGTCTGATTGACCCAATTCAGTGTGAAGTCAGTCGGCAAGGCTTGCCGACTTCATCGGAAAGCTTTCAAAAAAAAAAGAAGAAAAGGGGAAAAAGATGACTTGGATTGAAATAGGAGAACCATGTCCCCTATTAATCCATGGCCATAAGGGGAGATGAGGATCAAGCATGACCGGATAAAAGTCGTGCGCCAGTAGGAGAGATTGGATCAATTACGTCTGTGAGATCCGACTTTATTCGAGGATGATCAAGCCTATCCCTTCCCTTTCTCTTCCTATAAACCCCTCTTCCCTCTGTCGATTACCCATCATCGAATCCTTCATCACCTCCCTCTTCCTCGTCTTCAATGGTCATCGTGTCGTCATGCCAAAGCATCGCCACATCCCAAAAATTTTATTTTTCCTTCCTAAACCCATCATTGCCCTATTCCGAGAGTTTCTAGATGGGATACCATCGAAAGATGCCCCGTCGGTCGTACCCTATCATCTCTGCCACCATCGGTGAGCCTCATCTCCTCTCTTTTCTTCATTTCTTGGACCTGGGTGCCACTGTCATGGCAAAAGGGCAGTGCCCCTTTTCTTCATTTTCTTTCGGATCTCTTGTCGCCGTCGATCGGACCGCTGCCTCTAACTGCCACCATGCCACCACCACTGTTGACCCCATCCCCTCCCCTCTGCTCTCCCCCTTGGTGGAACCCTCTACGGCTTGGGAAGAGAAAGAAAGAAAAGAGGAAAAGAAAGAGAAGAGATAGAATGAGAGGAAGAGAAAAGAAGGAAAAAAGAAAGAAAAGAAAAAAAGAAGGCAAACCCGAGATGTTTAGATCATCCAATGATCCGATCCAAACCACGATCTAGATCGAGAATCTCTCTCCTTTTTAGGTTAGTTGAGTTAGATCAAATAGATTAGATCTGGATCATTTTTTCTTTATATCTTTATTGATTGACCAGATCGAGTCTAAATAGTTAAATTTTTCTTGATCAATGAAATAGATCTGATCCAGGATTTGATCTAGATCGAGGAGAAGCATAGATCTAAGGATCAGGTCATATGCCAAAAATCGTAACTTTTGGATTCAACTGACCGTAAGTTTTTTATGAGTATGCAGTGGTTGCCATGACTCTTGCTCATGATCTCGAATCGTGGGCATGACAATAATATAATCTGTCACACTTCGACCCAATAAATCGAGCCAAGCGTACGATAGATGGACGTACATCCTTAGGGTTTAAACCCCTCGAATATGCAAGGCCTACTTTTCACCAAAACAATAACCTTAATTCAACTCAGGCAGTGGTAAAAATAAATTTTCTAATATCTTTATTTAATAGAAAAATAAAGTCTCCATGACTAATAACAAATAAAACAAAGATCCAATGAAATTCAAAATAATTTTTAAAATGTAACCATTTGAATATAGCTAAGCAAATAACTTCCTAAATCCTATGCTCCTCACTGATCGGTCCTTTGCCCCATAAGATCTTTTGGATCTGAAAAAAATAGAAAAGAGAGTAAGCTTTACGGCCTCAGTGAGTTATCAATATCTCTGAGGGATCAAGCATAATTAAAAATTTTTTTCTAAATATATAATAATAGATGCAAATACCAATATCATTTGAATTTTCAAGACATGCCATATGCAACAGTAAGATTTAAAAACCTCTCTTGGTCTTCATTGACTACGGCCACGATCAGTCCATGACAAGGTCCAAGAGAGACTAGCCCCTAAATATGGAACATTTGATCCATCAATGTGTACCAATGATCTGCCCCACTGGCTAGGTCTAAGAGGGAGTTAGCTCTAATTCACACGACCATGATTTGCCCTGTGACAAGGTAAAGAGATTTGTCCTCACATAAGAAAAACGCAAAGCATCAGCGTGTGCAAGCGATCAGCCCTGACTGGCTAGGCTTAGGAGGATTAACTTTGCCAGCGATGAGTCCCGACTGGCTAGATCCAGAAAAAACATGTTTCTGACATATGGCCAACGATCGGTTTCGTTGGCTAGACTTATATCATAGTCTAACTAGAGAGTTTTTTCATTAGTTTTACAATAATTGATTTTTATAGCATAATCATATTATTTTTCATAACAATAGTAATTCAAACTTCCACATCTTATTTTCAAAAAAGCAATAGAATACTTTTTGTTCAAAAACTCATGCAGGGGTGAACATGCATAATTTTCATTTCCAAAAATCATGCAATATTAATTAATCTCCTTTTCAAGTACTGCAGAATAGATTTAAAATAGAGAAATTAATTTATTTCAAATTGTAGTTTGCAATAATCATATCAGTCAGCTTATGCTTGATTCATAATTTGAACAATCATTTTCATGTGAGCATGCATAACATAAATAATTTCTCAAATTTTTAAATATTTATATATATATTATTTTATGAAATCAATTTGAAATACATGATAAAAATCACAGAGAATATAGGAAACTTACTGTTGATCAAATCCAAAATTCTATGATCTTCTTAGCTCAATCTCTAGATCTAATGTTCTTCTAATGATAAAGGCTCTAGTACAATTAGATAATAAGTTTTATTATCCCTTAATTTAGGAAAAATTAAGATAAATAGAAATACTTTCACTCTGGCCCGAGTTTAGGTCGAGGTTTTGGGTCAATTTCGGAGTTAGATCTATACAATTCGGGTAGACCTGGACTCAATCAGATTGAGTCCAATCAATGGGTTAGGTTCACCCAAAGAGATTGGGTCCCTATCTCTTTCTCTCTCTCTTTCTCTTCCTTTTTATTCTTTCTTTCTCTCTTAACCGAACCCAAGACCCCTTGGGGTTTCATGAGGGTTGATCGGAGGGTGGGGTTTTGGTGATGAGGCAGCCAAAGCAGCCTACGGTGGCAGCACGACGACGACCAGAGGTGGCGGTCTGGCCAACAATGACAAGGGTCCCGAAAATAAAGGAAGAGAGGGCATTGCCGCGAAGCCATGGTGATGACACCTAGGGTCGAAAATAGAAGAGGGCGAAGAAAGGCTCATCGGAGATGATGGCGGTGGCGATGACAGCAGCCGGTAGGATGAATTTCGGCGATATCTCCCTTGAAGGCTCCAGGAACAGGGATTGTTGGGTTTAGGAAAGAGAAATAGGATTTTTATGGAAGTGGTGGTGCTCGGCAAGGCAGCATGGTGGCTTTCAGAGATGGGGAAAAAACGAGGGAGGCGATGGAGGATTTGGTGAGGGATTCGGCTGAGAGGTGGTGAGTTTAAATAGAAAAGGGATGGGAAGGGATATGCTCGACTCTCCTTGGATAAAGCCTGATCTCACCGGCTTGATCAACTCAAACTCTTCCCCCCTAGCATACGATTCCTATCAGGTCACTCGTAATCCTTATCTTCTCTTCCACGGCCATAATTAACAAGGGACATGGTTTCCCTGTTTCAATCGGAGTCATCTTCTCCCCTGCCACCCCCAGCGTCTCTCTTTTTTTTTTTTGTTCTGGTGAAGTCGGAAAGGGATGCCGGCTTCAGGGTGAACCGGGTCTAAAGGGACGGTTCTCACAGTACGAGGTGTATCGAACCGTGCTGCTAGTTGGCTGATATGGGGTTTGGTTCTGGTTTAGCAAATTTGCCTAGGGACTTACAAAAATATATGTAGCATCCAATGTAAGGTTCTACATGGATCTGAGCTAAGTCAGCTGACCATCTGATTTGAAATTCCTCAACATGGTATTAGAGCCCCAGTTTCTCTACTGCACACCCTCCTCTTCTCCACCACTTCTTCCCTCCACTCTTCTTGAGAATCCCTAATCCACAATTCTTCTTTTCTCCATCTCTTCTTGGGAATCTTGCAATCTCTCCAAGCCTTTGATGCCTCTTCTGGAGATTCGCAATGGGAAGGGACCATGATTTCTCAAATCCCGTGACATCCAAGTCTTCGATCAATGGAAACCTTCTCATTCCCACATGAGGGCAACTTGATGACAATCACAGGATTTGTTGATTTATGGATCATCCATAGGAGATGCCGTCAACAGAGACCACCAGATCTGTCCACCAGAACCATCCTTTTGCCAGTTTATAGTGATGTTGATGTCTGCCAGTTTGTAAGTCTCACTGCTGGATGCCCTCTGTGCCTGTATGTACAGTCTTCTGATAATTTGGTATATGCATACCATTGTTTATGGTTGTGGAAGCACCTTTTCTCTCTGTCCACGGTGTTATCATGTTTGATTGTTAGTTGTTGTGTTTGGCTCATCATGGATTCTAAACCTGTAGTCTCTCCCATGGTGCTTCCACAAATTACTACCAAAAAATAAATGGTAGTAATTATTTGCAATGATCTAAGGCAGTGAAAAAGCTTTTTAACTGATCAGGGTAAGCAATGTCATCTTACCAAGAATGCTTCTAAGTGAGATGATAGAAGTTTACAGAGTGGATGCAGGAGGAAGCTCAAATTTGAGTATGCTATGGAGCTCCATGGAACCCCAAGTAGTTGATATGTGTACACATCTTGACACATGCAAAGAACTGAAGAAGTTTAGAAGTTTGTCCCAGGGTTCGCTGTACTGGTACCGGACGGCGTGCCGGTGCCGAACCGGTATGGTACGGTACCGGTACCATACCGTACCGACACACGGTATGCCAAGGTGTATTGGTCTGGTATCGGTACATAATTTTTTTTCGATTTTCAAATTTTTTTTTGGGATTTTTTGAAGTTAATAATTGATAAATACAGTCTCAAAATGGCATTATATTGCATATTATTGATATATTTGGATTCAATTTGGAGTTAGGTTGCGGTACAAAGACTTTTGATCCAAAATTTCAAATATATATTTATTTACATTATATTTCAACTATGTCATCTTAAAACTAAAAAAAATATATAAAATATGCATTAAAATGTATTTAAATATTTAAGTACAAAGCGCAATAACTGATATACGAACCTTAAGATGTACTCTGCATTTAATTTTTTGTCGAGTGTCTGTGACACTCGTAGATGTTTGGATCATCAACATAGTCTGAAGGGATATCAATCCAACCCTCTAGCCAAGCTGTACCATACTCTCGAATATTCATCATCCCATAAGGCATCCTCTCTGGATTGTAAGACATTTCAGACCTCTCGCTAAAATTCTGACTCTGAGAAGTATCCTCGAGATGATGGTACGGTTGTGGAGGAGCCCATCCAAATATGTCAGTAGTAAAATCTGATCCGTAAGATGCTCCAGGCTGCATAGGATAGTAACCACTAGAAGATGATGCCTCAGATGCCCTATATGTATATGGATCATAAGGTGGCTGTGGATAATAGGATCCATAATGCGAGGATGATCCAGATACATCCATAGACTTTACTCCACATGCAAGATCGTCCGCAGTTGCATCATGTGCTGGATGACTTCTAGGAGCTCGTCGTCTATATGAAATCAGCTCTCCACAGTCTCTACCGACTCGTCCACTATGATCCCTATCCTGTGTGACATGCGTAAACTGAGACTCACCGATGAATCGAATATCATCCTGTGGCTGTATCTCATAAATGGTGGTCTCCTGTCCTCCAGTTCCTCTCTGATCATCAGATCCATGGCTACTACTACCAGTATCATTATCACTCTCCCTGATGTCCGTATCTGAATCAGATAGCTCCTGTACTCTCGAGAGTGGTGCACGTACAACTGTCTTTTCCTTCCCCCCTTGTGCCTCTCTGTGACTGAGTTTCTTGTGATTGGGAGGATGGATGCCTTCTTGCTGGCTGCCGGGAGGATCGTCTATATATTTCTCGCTCGAATCTCTAGGAAGATGTATCGGATAGCGAGTCATGTGATGAATGAGTCCCTTGTGTCCCCTCAGACTGTGGCTGATCAGCTGGAACCCTATGTGGAATATTTTTTTCTGCCCATTGCTCTGGATCCACCCTGATCTCCCTCACCACTACACTGGCTGGTCGTGGAGGGGATCCTAGCTCATCAAGCTCTGGCTCCTGCTGCTGACCTGCAAGCCATTCGATGATCGGATCGTCATCCTCATCGGCATAATCATCCAGCGTCGAATCAGTGTACTTCAACTGAACTTCCTCCTGAATACATTTTAGCCTCAACTTCAGATTGTAGTGAACATATACAAGATCGTTGAGGTGTTTGTGTCAGACGATTTTTCTGTTTGCTGTAGATAAAGATGAAAGTGGATCAATTATGCTCACAGCCACTAGCAGAGACTATTTGAGAAAGAATATGGACAGCCATATGTCTCAAATTTTCTGCTGACGTTCCAAAATGAATCTACTATTCAGCTACAAAAGCAAAATTACATATCAAATTTGATGATATTATTAAGCAAAATTACATATCAATCTACATTGCTCATTATTGATATGTAATTTACCTGGATTCATCTGCTTTTTGCTTACGACAGTTGATGGGACTCCAAAACTGTCTGATCCTTCTCTAAACTGTTTCGTCTGAAATAAAATATATTTATTATTTATAAATATATCAGATCAAATTTAGTTGAATAATTATATCTGTTTTAAACTAGCATACCTCTTGCAGACATAACGACGCAATTTCTGGATCGGACACCATCTTATATATGACATTGCGAAGAGTAGCAAGAAGCTCGCTGTCCATATCTATACCCGAAATAGTATACTGAAATCTCGGATTCAAGTAATAAGCTACAGATAAATTTCAAGATTGATTAAGCACATTTTTATTTTCATGCTTCGAAAAAATATTTTAAAACATTTTTGAATCCAAACTTACCAGCTAGATGCAAATCTCTGCCCATCTGATAGTCCCAACGGCGCTCAATGATGTTAATGAATTCTTGAGCATGCTCGGGATCATTCTCACTGATCTGTTTCTTTGTCCTCTCCATCATGTAATATAGGAAGCCCATTTGGGGGTATCTCTTGCTGTCCACGGCGCGAAGCACCTCATATAAAGGTTTGATAGCTTTCACTACCTTCTCAACCCACTGCCAAAATGACTGACTCGTCATCAAATTCTCCACATGACTTCCATCAGTGCCGGCCCTCGCATATCTGCTCTCCTGCCACTCGGCACTGACAAACATCTGACGTATGGTTGCTTTCTTCTGAAGAAGACTATCGTGCTATGTAGTTGGTAGCAAACCGTATGATATCCGATCGTAAGATCTCCCCTCAGTATACGTCCGCATCAATGAAAGAACCCATGTGTGGTTGTAGATGAATCTAGTAATGGTCTGGGCAATCTCCACTACCTGCTGCATTCTGCGAATCTTCTCAATATCCATCAATATAAGATCAATGTAATGTGCAACACATGGGGTCCAGTATATCTGCGGTCGCTACTCCATCAGCAACTCTCTGACAGTCTTATATTATGGTTTGTTATTTGTGATGACCTGCACGACATGCTGCTCACTCACTGAATCAATCATCTCCATCAGACCAAGGATATATGTGGTATCGTGCATCTTATCTGAAGCATCAATTGATTTGTGAAAAATATTTTTTCATCACAGTATGTCAAAAAATTAATGATGCTCCGCCTAGTAGGATCTGTCCAACCATCACACATCACTGTCAGACCGTATGTAGGCCATTTATTTTTGTAAGAAGCAATTCATCTCTGTATATCCTCTTTGTTGCTGTCAAAAAGCTGACCATAGATGTCCTTAGGTCCTAGAGGATCTACACTCTGGCCGGTAGCCTCTATGGTTGAAATAGCAGATCGGTAGTAAGGATTGGCTGTTGTATTTGCTGGAATATGGCTGAAATGAAATCATGATCTAATAGCTCACCACATATCCTTCTTCTTATCTTTTTCAGCATACTGTCAATTCTCTGCTGCTTTGAATCCTTGCTGGGCAAAGCATGTGGATCCAAATCCTGAATGCTGACTCCTGCTGGAATATCTCTGGAGGACCTCTTCTTACTGCCAAAAGCTTCCAACAAAGAAGATATGCTGCGTCTGCTCCCTCTACCACTAGGTTTTCTGATTGAGGTAGTCCTCCTTAACTCGAATTCTCCCCCATCAGTTGCTGATCTAGATCCTGATTCGTAGCATGATGGTCCGAATCGCTCTCTGATTGGGCCATCTCCTCCTGTCGGTACTGATCCGCCAAGCTCACCAGAATGGCAGCCTTAATTTGTGCCTCATCATCTGGAGCAGAAGCCTCCTCTGACTCTCTAGAGTGATAAGAAGGTGGCTTTGCAGCTCGACGGTCTACTTCGGTCTTTTTCTGCTTTGTCCTTTTCTTTGCTGCTTTCGAATCAGCAAAGTGCTTTTTCATCAATTGTCGGACCTCTTACGGACATTTTCGACAAATGGACACATCAGGATAACCACCAGCCAGATGCTGCTTCAATCTAGTCACCCTTCCTCCCTTGAACTCTGTGTTGCACCATTTGCATCTTCAATGATGCCAAATCGAGAGTATCTCGTCATGATCCCAACCGATGTCACGCTCTGGATCTTTCTTCTTACTCATTTTTGCAGGTATAACAAAATACTAATTATTTCGAATTAACTGTAACATAACACTAATTACATATATTTTTTATTTGATAATATTTTTTACTATTTAAATATTTATAAAAAGAATTTCAAAAAAATCTCCAGTTAGATTCAAATATTTCAATTGTTTTGAATCATTCTAAACATTATTCTCAATTTCAAAACTAACTTTGATTTTTTATTTTTTTATTTTTTTAATATTTTTTATATAAATAAATATATATTATAAAATAGCTTATTAATTAAAGTGAACGAACGTCATGTTCTAAATTTTTTTCTTATAAATATATGCAAGTATAACAAAACACGATAGTTTAATGATAATTAAAATAATTATATATAATTTTAAAATAATTTTAATTATTATTTTAAAATTTATAAATTCAAAATAAATATTTATATGCTTCAAATAATATTTTTAAATTAACTAAAATATAACACTATTTTTATATATTTTTTATTTTATAATTAAATTTTTTAATTTAAATAATTAAAAAATAATTTTTAAATTTTAAATATTTAAAAAAAAATTTGAAATTAGATTTATGTAGCTTGAATCATTCTAAACATGATTCCCAAATTCTGATTTTTTTTCTTAAAATTTAATTTTTTATTAATTTTTAAATGAATAAATATATAAAAATATTTAAAAAATATATAATTAACGAAAATTAATAATTTTGGTGTCATCATGTAGATCTTCTAAAGATCTATCACATATAATTAAATCATACTAAAATCACAATATTTTGGCATGATTTTCTCTTATTTTCATTCTTTTTCATTCTTATCCTATTTTTAACAACAAAAATAAAAAAAATATTTACTAAAAAAATAACACATTATCTTACCTCCGGCCAAACATCAACCTCTCGAACCATTCTTGCAATTTGATGGAGTTTTTTTCTTTTTTTCTAATTTTTCGGAGGTCTCAACGGTTTCGTTGAGACCTTCATACACTTCGGAAATTTTTTGAGACTTCTCAGAGAACTCTAATATTTCTCAGTCATTTGAAAACTCTCCGACCCCACCCCCCTCCCCACTTTTTCCACGTGGGGGATGTCGGCACGATTCGGTTCACGTCGAACCGGTACCGAACCGACCATACCGTCCGATTTTGGACAGTATGGATGCGAACCGGACCGAACCGGGTGGTTTGGTACGGTTCGGGGGGATTTTTCGAAAAAAAGGTTCGAACCGGACCGGTAAGGTGCCAGTCCGGCTCGATACGCCGCAACGGCCTGGTACGGCGAACCATGAACTTTGTCCATTTGTTATACTCAAGTAATTTAACTTGAATTTATGATTTGTCTCGCAAGTATTTCCAGTTATAGTCTCTTAAGAAAGTGTGAAGAACAGAATGTGCTGTTACCTATCTCTACTAATGCAGAAATAGAGGCAACAATGGTTGTCATTAAATTCTTAGTTGATCTGAGGTCCAAATTTGAATCAGTCAAATCTCAAACTTTGGAAGGTGCATAACTTCCTTCACTTGCTCAAACTTATTCTGTGCCCACGTGCTTCCTCTCGAGATGGTTCTCCAAATGATAGTGTAGTGGTTGATAGATCTGCTATAGTTTCTTCCAAAGGTCGCTGTGATGGTAGTAATTCTAGCATACATAATTCTAAATTTCTAATAGTTGTGGTGGCACGGGGGACGTGGTGGCACGGGGGACGTGGTGGCAGTGATGCACAATGTAAATGTTCTCAACATGGTATTATTGGACACACTTGGGACTTGGAAGACATGTTGGGATTTGCATGGAAAAGTCCCTCGGTTTGCTAATGTGGTGAACTCTGATTAGCCTAGTTCAATTTCTCTTCACCCTCTGCTCTTGTGGAGCAGAATTCTGTTATTATGTCAGAAGAGCAGTATTCGAAGTTTCTTCAGTATCAGGTCATTGCTTCTCTAGCCAAAAGAGGTACATTTAATGCATGTCTTCCATCTAGTTTGTGTATCTCTTTGCCTTCAGCCCTTTTTGTACCTAAATTTGCATTTCATCTCATTCCAGTTAGTAGATTGACCTAACATTTTAATTGTTCTGTCACATTCTTTCCTGATTCTGTGGTTATCTAAGATCAGCTGACACAGAGGAAGATTGGAGGAGGACGTGAATCTACTAGTATGCACTACTTTGACAATGCTTCTTCACTTGTTGATTGTTCTGTTGCAATTTCTCCTCTTCCGATTCATCACCGCCTTGGTCATCCATCCTTGGACAATTTGAAGAGACATGTTCCTAGTTTAAGTCATGTTACATCTCTAGAGTGTGAGTCGCGTCATTTGGAAAAGCATCATGTGTTTCATTTTCTTACTGAGTCAATAAACAGGCCTCAACTCCTTTTATGTTAGTCCACTTTGATGTTTGAGGTCTAATTCATGTTACATCTAAAGTGGGTTTCGGTATTTTGTTACATTTGTGGATGATTATTCTGGAGATACGTGTCTTTATTTAATGAAAGATCATTTTGAGTTATTTTCGATTATCTGTGCCTTTTGTGTTGAAATTAAAACTTAGTTTGCTTTGCCAATTTGCATATTTCGTAGTAACCATGCCAGAGAATATTTTTCAGCCCCCTTTACTACATTTATGACTACTTCTGGCATTATTCATCAATCATCTTGTCCGCATACTCCACAACAAAATAAGATTGCTGAAAGAAAGAATCGGCATCTTTCGGAAGTCATTAGAGTCCTATTTCATATGAATGTTCCTAAAGTTTTCTGGGTCGACATGGTTCCCACTGTTTGTTATCTAATTAATTGTATGCCTTCTATTGTTCTCAATGATAAGTCCTCGCATTCCATTTGATTTCTTCAAGAACCACCATTTTGCTTACCACCTTGTATTTTTGGGTCAGTCTGTTTTGTTTATCAGTTTGCATCCAATGTCAACAAGTTAGATCCTCGTGCTATCAAATGTTGGTTCTTAGGTTACTCTCATGCTCAAAATGGATATTGATGCTATAGTCTATCGTTAAATTGTTTCTATCTTGGCTGATGACACTTTCTTGGAGTCCACTCCTTATTATCATGTCTTACTTTTAACATGACATCGATAAATCCTTTCCCCTTCCAATCAGTCCTATCTCCTTCGAGTCTCCAGTTTCTTCTAGTTCCTCGAATCCCCAGTCACCTAGACCTTCTTAGCTTGTGTATACTCACTAATAGAAGATGGTAGATACCAATCTCCTCGATTCCACCTCTCCTCTGGTTACCTTATCATCATCAGATCTAGTTCAACCTCCCAATACCACTTCAGAGCTCAATCATCGTATCATGGTTTGAAAGGTTAAGCATACCTATACTGCCTACCCTATGTCAAACTTTGTCACATATAATCACTTGTTTCCCTTATGTTCTTTTGTTGTTTCTTTATAATCTCTCTCTCTCTTCCCCCCCTAAATCTGTTTCAGAGACATTGTCTCATCTTGGTTGGAAAGCTGCATTAGAAGAGGAAATGTGTGCCTTAGCAGCAAAATGATGCTCGGGAATCGGTGTCTCTTCCTCCTGGTAAATCTACTGCCTGTTGTTTCTGGGTGTTTTCTATGAAAGTTTATCTTAATGGTACTATTGATAGGTTGAAAGCCTATTTGGTGGCGAAAGGCTATACCCAGATTTATGGTTTTGATTATTCAGGAACTCTCTCTCGTAGCAAAAATTTCTTCATGGTCTTGATTATTCGTCTATTTATTTCTTTTGCTGCTACTTTTCACTGGCCCTTACATCAATTAGATGGCAAGAATGACTTCTTACATGCTGATATCTAGGTGGAGTTTTATATGGAGCAACATCTCAAACAAGGTTTTAAATCCCGTGGAATGGGGGTGTCTCGATTTTCACTCGGAAGGGGACGCCCCGCATCCTGCCCTGTCCCGATGGCCGTCCCGATCAGGCATCCTGATATCCGCTTGGGACACCCTTTTATATATATAAATAATATTTTTTTGAATTTATCTTGAAGTTTTACTAATCTATTTATTGTTTAAATGTATTTGAACTTTAAAAGTGATATATTTATAATAGATCAGTTCTATTTAATACTAACGCTTAGATGCATTATAATCTGCTAGGTTATTGAAGATCGTTTGTTGATTATGAAGCAAAGATTTCTCATAATTGACGCATCCATAAGTATTTGATAAAGTAAAAATATCAAAGTTTGATGAAAAAACTATAATCCATACAATTTGAGCTTAGTTACTTGTATATGAAAATATGAATATGCTAATAATTTTAATGTTACACAAAATAGATTCATTAGTTTAAGATAAACATATCAAATTTCTGCTAATTCCAGGTGGAATGCCTATGATGCTCATAAACATCTGGATCCTGCTTATAGTCGGGGCCTTGAATATGATGTCAATTTTGATACTGAGCCCATCCTTGATCATCTTGTATTTGATGTTGACCAGGATAATCCTCTTGATAGTACATTGGGTAAGAGACTGTCCATCCTTGGTTAGGATAATGAGAGGTAATATCATACCGTGATCTGAAAAAGTATCCATATAAAGGTGGATACTGCATATGAGAATACTCCAGATATGACCATTGGGAGGATACATCTGAATCATTCGTAGAAGCACCATGATATGCACTTTGGCTATTTGATGCTCCAACAGATTCTATTCTGGTTGATAATGATGATGATCTAGCTTGCTCAGACTCAAACCTATTTCTCAAAGCATCTTGCTCCATCCACGTCATAAACTCCGAATATGCTCGACGTCGACGTTCCTCGGTTATTCTCAACTTTTCATGAAAATGATTCAAAGTATCTATAGTCTATGTGGCACGTCCTGCAACAATTCTTCTTCCCCTCCTATAGGCCAGCAACTCATCCTGATATCTAGATCTGGATCTGGCTGCATGGTTCTGGTCCTGTGTAGCATGGGTGAAATATGTTTCTTTAATAAAATGACTGATTCCATATGCTTCACTACCTCCACCCCGACCATCATGATCATCAGATCCATTATCACTCTTGCTATCATTATCATCATCGCTATTATCACGAGATGATCTAGGCAATCGAAATCTGAGGGCTCGGGTGTTTCAGTATGACTATCTTGAACATGCACATTATCAATTGCCTCTAGTGCATCAATTATTGTTTTTCCTTTTGATTTAGACTTTGCATATCTTTCCTCAACTGCAACTCTCTGGCTCCCCCTCGAGCTTTGATTGACTTTTGCTTGTTGACTTATTCTACCTCTACTACTGATCCCAATGCCCTGACTTTCTTTGGAGATTCTTGTTTGATGTCTTGAACAAACATTCTATAATCAAATCATTGATCAGAATCCTCAGATTGTCTGCTATCCGATCCACCATTACCTCCATCAGTATCTTGTATCCCACTTTGAATGGGGCATAAATGAGAGGCCGCCCATTGGTCCACATCTTGTACCCCTACTTCATGTGCTATTCTTTTGCATGGTCGGGGGGATCTCCTGGCTCATCCAACATCGATGGGTCCTATGCCTCCTGATCTGCAACCTAGCTTAACATAGGATCCTCCTCATCATGGACAAAGTCCTCTTCAAATGGGTCATCTTGTTTGGGCTTTTTCCCCTCATTGACATACTTAAGCTTTAACGTCGTATTATAGTGGACAAAAATTAGATCTCTTAATCTTTGTGAGGTTAGATGATTTTTTATTTTCGTATGGATCAGGGCAAATGTACTCCAATTGCGCTTGCATCCATTTGATGAGATAGTTTGTGATAGAATTCAAATGGCAATCTTTCTTAGATTTGGTGCAGATGTGCCCCGCTGGATTAACCACTCTGCTGCATTCAAATAATACACATGTATATAAATGTTTAAGTCCTCAACTATACATAGATGTAAAGATAATAAAAAATAGTCCCATATTAATATCTGATGATATTTTAGATATGGATCGACATGTTCCTTGTTCTCCAAAGCTCCCTTTCCTCTCTAAAAAATTTTTGTCCTACCTAATCAATATAGACTTCTCATTGAAGGTCATTTAATTTGAATAAATTAGTATAATTCAAAAACATATCAACAATTCTACTATGATAGGCATCTACTCATTTATTACCTCACTTACAGCCTTTGTAGTTAAGTCCAGATCACTTTCTAGCCTATATACCACATTCCTCAGGGCCATCAGAAGCTCCTCATCCAAGGCAATATTATGGTCATATTGATATTAGGATTTAAATAGTAGACTGTACGAAAGATAAGAACAATATTGATTAAAAACAAAGATATTCACAGCTTATTCGATAAAGGATAAGTGAGAGTTAAGATTCAAACAAATTTGATCTATCAAGTGTAATTCCTTCCCTATTTGAGTATCCTATCTGTCTTCAATGATATGCAAATATGGTGCTGCTTTCTTTTATCCTATTGCAGCTATAATCTCTTCTTTATAGACAGACATCTTGAGATATACATAGCTCCTTTGAGGGAATTTCTCAGATCTACTATCTGTAGCACTACATACAAGGGCTCTACTGCCTTAACCATCTCAGAGCACTTATCCAAAAATTATTACTCAATATAATACCCTCAACATGTCGTCCATCATTGGTCCTTTGATATTTGGAAGCCCTCCATTCATCAGAAGTCATTATGGCTCTCAAATCAGACTTATTATCAAGAAGGCTCTTCAATGCTATGTAATTAGTGGCAAATCTTGTCAACTTCAGCCTAAGCAGCTCTCCTTGTACATGTTTTCTCATAAGAGCAAGTATCCAGGTGTGATTGTAGATTTATTTTGATACTGTTTGTCCACTATCTACTGCAGATTTTACCTTAGGTAACTGTTTGATATCCTTCATCATCAGGTCTACACAATGTGCTGCATAAGGGGTCCAATACAGATGTTGCTTTTTCAGATCTTTTCCTGCTTTCATATAGTTTGCCCTATTATCTGTGAGCACTTGGACGATATACTCTTCACCAATCTCATCAACTACATCCCTCATCAAGTCCAAAATATCATTAGAATTATGTATTTTATCTGAAGCATCAACTGAATTATGAAAGATGGTCATCCTATCACAATAGACTAGGAAGTTGATAATACTCCTAGTAGGCCCAAACCAACCATCACACATCAATGTCATTCCATAAGCGTTCCACTCCCTTTATAACTTTCAATCAAATATTTGATATCTGCGACTTGTTGCAAATATGATCCATATATCTTATAGGGTGTAGGACGATCAATATCTGGACCGACTTTCTATACCGAACTAATCATCGATCGAAAGTACATATTTGCTGCTGTCCATGCTGAAATATGGCTAAAGTGAAATCAATTAGCAATTGCCCTTCTTATTTGTTTTTTCTTATCTTTATTTATATATTCATCAATTCATAGTTACTTTGACTATGCCGTAGGGTCTAGATCATGGATACTAGGATCTCTTGAGTTTTTTTACTTCTTTCTAAAAGCACCAAACAATGACTTGATTGAAGATGATTCCATCCTCGTGGACTGACTCCTTTCTAATCCAGCAAACTGTAAACGTGAACATGATCTTTTTCCTACACTAGAACCACCACCCTTCTCAAATTGAGAACATCCAAACTGTGCTCTCTATCTCAATACCTCCTCATTTTGCCATTGGTCTTGTCGAGAGGCCCTAATAGCCTCCTGTAGATGAGCTGTCTTTGAAGTTTGAATCATCTGGATCAAAATAATCGTCATTATCATCCAAGTCTGCATGAACATGTGATTGAGATGTTCAACGATCAAATACTTTCCTTCAAGCTTTTGATGCTATTTTTGTCTCTTTTCTTTTTGCAGATGATTCCTCATCATCGTTCGAACATCTGCAGGTATCTTTAGATACTTCTTGACATCATTGAAGCCACCCTCCAAGTGTTGCTTCAATCGGGTGACTCCACCTCTATTTTTTAGTCCACAGTAATTATATTTCCATTGATGCCGATCCTTCCCCATTTTTTCAAAATGCCATCTAATATCCAGATCCTTATGTTGCTTGCTATCGAGATCCGTCTAGTTTAAAAAAAATTATGACATTAATAATTATGAGTATCTAGAAATTGGATTTAAGTTGCAAATGCAATATCCATAATTTTCTATAGTTATTATAATTTTTTGATATTTTTTATTATTTTAATTATTTATTATATTCAATTACCTACCCATTTCTATATTTAGAATTTTTTGTAATTTCTAAATTAAAATTTTATAATCAATAATATTTATTTTAATTATTTATTGTATTTATTATATTCAATTACCTATCCATCTCTATGT
Organism: Elaeis guineensis; assembly: GCF_000442705.2. Lineage (NCBI taxonomy): Eukaryota > Viridiplantae > Streptophyta > Magnoliopsida > Arecales > Arecaceae > Elaeis > Elaeis guineensis. The sequence goes on from NC_025997.2 coordinate 43,994,232, forward strand.
TTAGGATTCTTTTGTAATTTCTAAAATATATTTTTCTAATTTCTAAACATTTTTATAATTAATAAAATTTCTTCTAATTATTTATTATATTTATTACATTCACTATGTACCCTTTTCTAGGTTTAGGATATATTTTTATAATTTTTAAAATTTTTATAATTACTAAAATTTATCTTAATTATTTATTATATTTATTATATCCAGTTATCTATCCATTTTTATGTTTAGGATTTTTTTTGTAATTTTTTAAATATATTTTATAATTTATAAATATTTTTATAATTAATTAAAATTAGTGTAATTATTTATTACATTTATGACATCCGGTTATCTATCCTTTTCTAGGTTTAGGAATATTTTTATAATTTCTAAGAATTTTTAAAAGTAATAAATTTATTTTAGTTATTTATTTTATTTAATATATTCAGTTATCTATCCATTTTTAAAATCTATTTTAATCTTTTTATCCTCTTTTTATTTATTCTTCTGAGTGTTTGTGCTCTCTTATCTCTTTATAACTTGGGTATTATTTACTTGATTTAACTTGGGTATTAGACTCTTAATATCTTACCATTTTAATGGAGAAATTATTACATGGATTAATGTACTATTCTAAATCCTAGAGTATATGCATGGTAGATAACAAGCATCCAGATATGGTTTTAAATTGTTTGAACTTCGAAGGCAGTGGGTAATGTAGCAGATAACTATTGGACTAGTCCAATAGACCTAATCCATCTAATAATTACACATTTCAAACGATCGAAAAAAATTTAAACCAACCATTCTAATATGACATATTACAATAACTTTAAACCAACCATTAATTATTATGGTCAAATTTGATATCACTATTGTAATGGAAAATAATAGTAAGAAAAATAATGACAATAATTTTTTAAATTATAGTTTATCAATTGAAAAAATATTTAAAAGTTTTATGGTACATAAGCATGAAACATAACAACAAAGGGGGGAGTATAAATACCACTAGTAAGTCCTATCAAGTTTGCTATATGAATTGTAGAATCTTCCTTCCTCTTGTCGAAGCGGTATGAATTGTAGAATCTTTCTCTTTTCTCAGATAAGACTCTGAGATGCAACAATACTACCTTCAAAATTTGCTGAATACTATGGCCGTGAGAGATTGAGCACTGGACCTCAAAATTTATAGGGATACATTATGTTAAATGCTGTCGCGTGGAGACTAATCTGTCAAGACTAGTCATTCTGTGTGCATAGTCATGTGTGAAGGTTAGCTCCGCACACAATCAATCATGCATGAAGGCTATTCACGTGCACAGTCAGAGTGCTTTGAGGGTCGTGTGGGGTACGCAGAGCCAAATCGTGCTTCACGGGAGTAGGTGATGCGTGTACACACAGGCAGACAGTTCACATGCAGCATGTGCCAACCAAACCCAGTCACCCATCATGCACAGGCTCAATCATGCGCATCACATGCGGGCTCAACCGGATCATGCACACAAGCCAGCCGAATTAGGGTGGTTGGGTGCTTTGCGAGTCGTGTAGGTGGATCAAATGGATGAGGTCGAAAGGGAGAAAAATGGCCTCTACAATTTTGATACGGATCACTTCCCCTCTGCTGCTCTCTAACCTCTCCCTTTCTCATTTCCTCGTTGGAGATCCAAATGCCTCCCTCCTTCCTCTCTCTTCCCTTCTTCCCGAACGGCTCCTCCCTTTTGTTTGTGCTCCTTTCGACTCCTCCCTTCTGGCGGTGCTCCTCCCTCCTGATTGTGCTCCTCCCTTCTGGTGATGATGCGATGATAGTGGAAAAAAGGTTAGTATGGCTCCCTTCGGACCCTTCCTCCCATGCTCCTCCCTTTTGTGCGATGAATCGAAAGATAGGGCGGCTATATCGATAAATGATCCGGTCAGGAAGAAGGCGGGATGGCCGAGATAAAGGCTGGATGCTTGTTTCGGGGTCCCACACCCTCCCAGGTGCTGGATTCTCAGAGGAATGGGATGGGATGGCCCTCATCCCGTCGGGACTTAAATCATTGCTCTCAAGTTTGTTGCTCAAGGGTAGTATAGATAAGTAGCTTGAAGAAATCTCTTTATGCGTTAAAAGTCTCCGGTAGGATGGCAATTGGGTCGGGTCGGATATAAATAGGTCGGATTAGATACGGGTCGAACTAGAAAAACCCAAACCTAAGCCCGACCTGTTTATTAAACAAATCAGGTTTTGAAATCCAAACTCATTTTGCTTAATAAATAGGTTATCTGATCCGACCTGTTTAATCCTTTTATCTGAGTAAACCAAGTCTGCCCAATTTAAAAAAAAAAAGAGACTGAAAAGGGGTCTTCTGCTCCACTTTGGTGACCTGCATCATTGCTGAGCCTCTCCGACAGCCTCGACCCTACTCGATTGCATCTCTGTTCTTGACCCCGCTCTCAGGCAGTCCAGCTCGACCACTTGTCTACCCTTGGCCGCTCTTCGCCCTTGCTGACCTTCGACTGCAACCTCACTCTCAGTCGCGACCCTGCATCCTTACCCTCGACCCCACGTCTTCGCCGACCTCTCTAGCCATATCGATGCTGTTGTGATATCCCAAATCCATCAACCTAGAAACTATATGAATCTAAAAGCATGAAATAAAAAAATAACAAAAGGGGGCAAATTGTGCGATGGAAGAACTCTCGAAGGAGTCTTCCTCTGATTCGGACTCCAAATCTCAATGGAAGTCAGATTTCTTCCAGCTTCCTATTCCCCCTTCGGTCCTATTTAAAGGGAAGAGGTCTTCCCTCTTCTTCCCATAAAAAATCAAGACCTAAACTGAAGAAAAGTAGTTGGAGTTCGTCGAGCTTTCACTGATGGTTTTTGCGATTCCCACGGCTTAAACACCATAAAAAATGAGGTAAGAATCTTTCAATCTTGAGCTTATCTGGTTTTTCGTCTTTCATAGCCCATAATGCTTGATTTTTCGGCCAACAATCGCCAGATTTATCTTAAGAAATCCCTCCCCTATTAAGTTTTGTCTTTCTGCCCCTTTTGGATTTTTTGGCATTGGTGGCCATTGCCGACTGTCAGTGTAGGGTCCACCAGTTGCACCATTGCAGCGCCAGCCATCATCGGCCAGAGCCAAGCTAGTGGTGACCCACTGTTCCGAGATTCAAAGGGGAGAAACTATTCCTCTGTTTTTTGGTGTTTCATCCTTGATTTTCCATCACCATGAGCCACCGTCAATCATCGGATTTGGGTCGTCGGTCACCTTTGTGGCCTATTCCTCCGGCCATGAGCACCATCGGCTGCCTCCCGTGTGTCTGGAATAAGGGGAAGAAGAATTCTCTGTTCTGTTAAATAAACGAAGAAGGAAGAAAAGGAAAAGAAGAAAAGAAAAGAAAAAAAAAAGAAGAAAAAAAGAAAAGAGATATGCTCTCTTCCCTCTCTTTTCTCTCTCCCTCTAGACTTCCACTTCTTTTTAGAAAGTCCAACTTTCTCTCTCCACCTCTTTAGTTTCTCTCTACTATCTCTCTAAGAAAATCCTACTTTTTCTCTCTAAAATCTCTCTAAAGATGCCTCTTCTAGAATTTTCTGGACCTTAGGAAGATCCTTTAATAGTCTTGATAGATCTTGATGAATGGATCTTGGTCATTGACTGTTGGATAATTGTTGGTCCCCATCTTGATCAGGCCGAGCATCATGAGATCTTATCGTCAATTGTATCGTGGCATTCTATCTTGATCCTTGATTTGTAGTGGGTAGATTTGATGCTCTAACTTAGACCGATTGGATGTCAGATGCTACTGCATAGCTAGCCAGCCCTACGAGGATTTAGGATTTTTTATTTTGAAAATAATCATGACTAAAGTTTGATAAAAGTATGATTTTGGATATTAGGTTTTGAATGAGAAATTTTTGAAGTTATGTGGATTAATTGGAGCACATGTGAGGTAAGTAGTGATTTACCTTCTCTAGATTTTTCATTTATATAATATTATTTTGAGTATTGAATAAATTGTTAATGGATTTATACATATTTATGAATCGTATGAAGAATGTGTTTTGAATTGGAAATTGATATGGAATTGTCATAACTGTTTACTAATTTGAAATCGTATATGCATATTTTGATTTGATTATGAAATGTATTATTCTATGAAAAGAATTTTGATATGAATCGGTTTTGGACTCTCAGCCTGATTATGTTCTGAACCCTACCAATTGGGGGTTATGCACTGGCACTCTGAGCTCATGATTCTATTTTTGATCCTGCTATAGGGTATAAGTGTGATATTCTGGCCTCGCCATAAGGTATAAGTATGGTATTCCAGCCCTGCTACAGGGTATAAGTGTGGTATTCTGGTCCGACCACAGGATATAAGTGTGGTCATAGTGAAAGGCTGATGTGTTAAGTGGCATTTGTTTTGATCGGATTTGTGAATATGATTGATTTTCAGAATCAGATATATGATTATGTATATAAATATTTGAAAACTACTAACATTACTGAATTTATGTTTTGAAGATGAATTTGATTACGTTTATGCATTGATTAGTGATAAATTATATTTTGATATTAGCAACTTGTATTATCACATGCATTATCTAGTTCAAGCCAAAGATGCTCTTATGGATCCAAACACTAAACTTGTGGGAGATCAGGGTGAGTTATTAACTAATCCAAGACAGTATAGGAGATTGGTTGGGAAATTGAATTAGGCCAAATATTTCCTTTATAGTAAGTGCAATGCCTCAGTTTCTGGATGCTCTAAGGACTGGTCACTGGGATGATGTAATATGTATTTTGGGATATCTTAAGGGTGCCCCAGGCCGTGGTTTATTATATAAAAATCATGGACATACTTAGATTTGAGCAAGGATTCAGGTCCCAAAGGGATGTTCGGTGGAACACTAGGATCGGGTACCATCCTATGTGTCGGGATAGGGTGTTCTGCTAACATCCCAGCATCTCAATCGGGACATCTTTGGGACATCCTCTGTCCCAAGTGTCAGGATGGGCGGGCGGCGGCGCATCCCGTTCCATGAGAAATTTGGGACAGTTCTGTCCCATGGAATTTTAAACTTTGGATTAGAGGTTGTCAAGGTTTACTGAACCGGTGCCATCGGCCATATTGGTCGATTGGCGGTATGGTTTGGTATGATTTTGTACCGTGTCGTATCGAGGCGAATCGATGAAGGAAACGGAAGCCGAACCGGGAGAAGAAAAAGAGAGAAATAGAGAGAGAGGAAGAAAGAAAAGGGAGGGGAAGGAGGGGGCGGGGCCGTCAGACGGCGTCCGACTGGCCGCTGTGGCCACCCGATGGAGTAGTCCGCATGGATGGCACCGTAGATTTTTTTTAAAAAACCCGTAAACAAGTGAAGTCGGCAACTGGTTGCGGACTTCACTAATTTTTTTTTAAAAAAAATTGTGAAGTCAGCAACTGGGTTGCCAACTTCACGTCTTTAAATCAAAGAGAAAAATCCCACGAGCCCTATTTTGTTTCAAAGGAGGCAGACCGACGGAGTTGTGGAGGCCCTCCTCTCGCTCGACCGCCCTCAGGCCCGTCGGCGTGGTCTCCCCGGCCATCGAGGGCCTCGCGATGGAGGCAGTGCCCGTTTGGTAGGTCGCCTCCCCCTCAAGCACTCTATCTCTCTCTGTCTCGCTCTCTTGAAAGTCTTATCGGGCGATACGGGGCTCAGAAGCCCTTCGGTGGCCGTAATGGGCCACCGGCGGCCTCCGGCGGCTCCTATTTCCCTCCCTTTCCTCCTCTCTATTTCTCACTTTGTCTCTCTTTCCCTCTTGGTACTGCCGGTGTACCGAATTTACTAGCCGAACCGTGCCAGTTCCCTGCCGATCCGGTACGATACGGGGTGTACCGGCCGGTTCGGCATGGTACGGAAAACCTTGGAGGTTGTATTTAATGCAGATTGGGTTGGATCTCTATCTGATGGAAGGTCTACTATTGGGTTCTGTTCTTTGCTAGTGGTAATTTGGTATCTTGGAAGAGTAAGAAGCAAAATATTGCTGCGAGATCTAGTGTAGAGTCTGGATATCGAGCCATGGCCCTCACTACATGTGAGTTGATTTGGTTGAAGCACATGTTGGAAGGATTGGGTTTTAAACAATCACATCCCATGAGTCTGGTGTGTGACAATTAGACAACTATTCATATTGCATCAAATCCAGTGTTCCATGAGCGAATCAAACACATTGAGTTGATTGTCACTTTGTTTGAAACTCTTACAAAATGTGATTCGTACAGAGTCTAGGAGATTAGCGGCCAATTAGCAGATTTATTTACTAAACCTTGGGGTGATTCCAGAGTGAGTTATATCTGTAACAAGCTTGGCATATATGATATATATTCTCCAGCTTGAGGGGGAGTGTCAAAGGTAATTAAGTATATGCATCAAGGGCATTTATGACACTGTATTATTTTGTTATTCATATAAATACAACAGGGGTTCAGACCTAGGGCAACCAACCCCCTCTGATTTGCAACAGATTGAAACAAAATTTTCTGAAGCAAATAATGTTTTCATTTGGAAAACCATTTCTCATGGAAAGTGGTTTCACGCATGCATTGAACCTTTTTGGTCATGGCTGGAAGCATTGGTTTGAGTATGATCCATGATTTTAGGGCAGACCTGCATAGTGGATAGGATTTGAGGGGTGGTTCTATTTACCGAGCTTATCATGTAGTTCAGTGTTGACCTTGGAGACTCGTTATCTTGCCTTTGCAGATACCTGGGACCGTGATCCTGATCGAGCCACTACCGATCCTTTTGGCTATGCAAGTCAATTTCCAAACCAAAGTTCTTTCAGTTCCAACTTTGACCCACTAAAATTGGTCAACTTGCAAGCTGAATTTGAGCTTATAGTTGTTTTTAAAGTTGAGAAAGTTTAGGCTTGACTGACTTATTAGATGAGCCTCATATGCAGCTTAAACTCAGGTTATTCTCCAAAGTAGCTTGAACCAGCCAAATCAAAGTATAGTTGGAGCAACTTTAACATAACTTGGTTCATTTCAATTCCTACCAACTGGTGTTTAAGCTATTAAACATTAAGTTAATAAATGGCCAAGACTCTAAGTGCCTAGTAAACATGCATGAAGCATTCATCTTAGTATTTCCACCCTTTTTTGGTACTAAGCATGCATCAATGGAAAGACGTGTCTTTTCGCCAGATAACTTATCATTGATTAATAAAGATTTATGATGCTAGCTAATAGATGTGTCCTAAGCATGTACACTTGATTGTTAGAAGAAATTCCAATTCACAAATTGAAAAAACTAGCTGCATATTGGGATAAAGAAATAAACAAAGATATAAAAGAGCTCGAACTAAAAGATAAATATTGTAAGAAATCATATAGTTCCATATAGTTACTTAAGAATATTCGATGTTTAGGGAGGTATTCGCCAAACATTTAAATAAATTTAATGAAGAGCAAACACGATGTAAACATGGCTATAATCCACTACAGAATAATGTTGGTTAGGATCATAGATGTCACTATCCATCACTAAAGCTGTGTGTTATGTATAGACAATAATAAGGATATGAGCATAAATATAATTTAGATCAACTACACAACATTGTTCTCTAGGTAGATCACCTTGGCAAGGATCTGAGGATTGGCACCATCTTGTTCCTCTTCAATGCTGTCTAGGATGATAAATGTCATTTTTAATATTGAAGCTCTAACCAACTACAGAAGATATGTAGTTTCTATTTGAGCAAGCTTGCTGCATGAAATCCATCTAGTTCAAATGCGCTGTTGGCCTCTCTCTAAGTAAAAAGCAAAAAGTGGAAGTGCAGCTGAGTGGACCCTAGTTCAATATAAAATTGATTTTTTAACATGCATCATAGATTTACTGAACAATGTTCTTGTCAGGTGTTTATTTGGTTCTTGATAATAGATTCAGATGGTGGACCTCTTTCCTTTCCTTACAAAGCACAATGACCATATTTTGTTTCTTATTTGTTGTCTAGAGATAGCAACCCAAGAGAGGGATGGGGGGGGATGAATTGGATTCTTTAAAATTTAAAACAAATATATGCAGTATTGCAAGATCTAAGTGTGCTTGTGAGGTGCCAAGAGAGAGATAAATAACAACAGCATAAGATAAAAGAAAATTGAACATGCAATCACAAACACAACAAATATATAGTGGTTCAGTGCTAAACTCAGCACCTATATCCACTTCCTAAGATCTCCCACTTGGGAATTTCAACTATAATCACTCGTGGATTATAGTATGATTTTTTACACAGGCTCATAATCAAATCTAGTTGGTTTTGCTTAGGCTCACTGACCATAATCTTCCCAATTAAGTGCCCCTTGACCTAGCCAAATACAATTGTCCAATTATAGGCTTGGACCAGCCTAATTCTCTAAGTTTCTTCCCTAAAAAACTTGTTACAATTTAAGAATACAATGGGTAAACAATTTAAAGCACAAATAAATGGAGCTCTTTAAGGCTCAAGGAAGTCAATGATGAAGACACTTGAATGTGTTGACTTCCTTCTTGATTGCTTGGGGGAGGCTTGAAGGTATGCTTTGAATGATTGCTTAATTGGTAGATTACACAATAAATGCACTCAAGCTCTCTTCTCAAATAGATTAAATAATAGAAGGTGGAATTGAATGCTCTCTTGAGTTCTCCTTTTCTTTTTGCTTAGGTGCCTTTTTCTTTGCTTGGATGTGCTTTTATTGTGTTCTCCAATTCTGTTATTGGCTTAAATAAGTCCAAAATTGCCTGCAAGTGTTGAAAGACCATTGGACAGCTCAAACTAAGCCGTTATAACCTTTTTCTGCCGGTTAGAACCATTTTCCAAAAGTAGCTATGGGACCAGCAGATGCAAAGAAGTCGACTCTTGATCCTTAGGGGTCGACTCATATTAGTTAGGAGTTGATTGGATTCTTCAGGAGTCGACTCATATTAGTTAGGAGTTGATTGGATTCTTCAGGGGTCGACTCGTATTAGTTAGCCATTCAAGAATCGACTTGACTACTATCAGAGTCGACTCTTCTATAACTAGGGTTGACTCATGAGAAACTAGGGTCAACTTAGGAACTGACCAATTTTAGCTGCTCTTTGTCTTTATCTTGAGACCAATCAGGAGTCGACTTGTGTCTTGTTTTGGTATCGACTCGAGTTCAGACAATTTTTCATTGCTCTTTATTTGTTCTCTAAAACCATTTTGCGGTCGACTCTTATTCTATTGGAGTTGACTCGAGATATGCTGGAGTTGACTCGAGTTCTACTATTATTCTGTTAGAGTCGACTCTTGTTTTATTTGGAGTCGACTCGAGATATGCTAGGGTCGACTCGAGTTTAGACAATTTTTTACTATTCTCTGTTAGCTTCCTGAGACCATTCTAGGGTCGACTCTTGTTTTTTTGGGGTTGACTCCTGTTCTATTAGAGACGACCAAGATATGTTGGGGTCGACTTGTGGGTTGTGCAAGTTTTCTTTAGGCATGCTAGAGTCGGTTTAAATGTCTTGGAGTGGACTCTTCTCTTCTTTCCTTTATCAAAAATCTTGAGAAACTTCTTTGACTAATTTGAAGAGGGCTTTTTCATGATTGTGTGCAACCTTGGAGCATTAAGATTCCCTACAAACATATCTTAAGCTTACATTAGTACCAAGTGTTAAGTATTTGGGCATCATCAAAATCAATCCTTGAGTCAACACTATTCAATTATGATTCTGCTAACCCTATGAATAAAAATAAATAGCATAATATATTGTAATTTTTTAAAAAATAGCATGATAGGATACTTGGGTATAATGTAGCTGAGTTTGGATTTTAATCCAATAATGAAAGGAATCAGCATCATCCATATACTTGAGCAATCATGCATGATAATGACATGCATCACAACTTGACTATGAGGGGTTTTGATTTCTTAGATGCTACTTTTATTCCATAATTGAAATCCTAAAAATACATTTTAATTATCCAATGTTTGACATGCGATAGTTTTTAATTTAGTATATATTGAGTTTTCCTAAAGCATTAAAACCATGACAAATATCTTTGTAGTTTATACAAATGTGTCATATCCATCAAAATTTCAATGTTGTATAGTTTGGTTAACAATATTATCAACTAATAGATTTGATTTGCAGAACATCAGTTGAAACATTTGCAATAGATGATGAAGCAATATTTAGATATGAATTAAGCCATGCTTACATATTGAACTGCACATTTTTAGTTCAACCTTGAATTCAAAAGGACCATGGCTCCATGTATCTCTCATTATTGATATTATTAATTTAATTTAATATTATTTTATAATATATTCTTAATGTATCTCTCATTATTGGTATTTTTAATTTAATCTAATATTATTTTTATTATATATTGGTCGTGCTCTTTCTATTAGAAAATAGTATAGCTAATCTTAATTTTGTTATTTAAATAGAATTCTGCTTCTTCTATGTCCAGCTCCCAAGTATAAATAATATAAATACTTTAATCAAGAAGTAAATAGTTTGAATTAAAGAAATTTTCTTGTCAAAGAAAGCACTTCACTTTGTTAATGAAAAATAATTTGAGTAACAAAATAATGATTATTAGTTACCTATTATTTTGTGAGACAGGCTATTCTATGAAAACAAAGGGTTTTTGTCTATCATCTTTTTTGTATTGACCACTATTTATCATAAGTAATGATTTTTATTGTAGTATAAATTATTTTCTATATTAGAATATTTTGAATTTTAGTAATAGTCTAGAAAAGTAAACATGTAGATATGTTCTAGGAAGATTAACCTGAGAAAAATAATGGCCCCTTTTTCTATTATGAATCTTATGGTAGGAAAATGGTTTCAGTCACGGTCTATTTTTTGGCATTATGCAAGGTTATACTCACAGTTTTTGAATTAAAATATCAAATTAGTTTAAAACAGATAGTTTATTATTTTATAATTATTAATTCTATGAATAATTAACTAGCCAAATAATGGTGAATTTTTCTAATATTACACATTATTTTCCATCCTAATAACAAACAACAATTGTTTTTTGCCATTCAATTTTTAGAAAATAACATCTTATTATATCTTATTATAAGACCATGATGAAAAAATGTGATTATTATGTTATTCAGATATAAGTATTATAAATATTTTAAAATTAAAAAAAAATCATATTATAGATATATGTAGCATGCTAGAGAAGAAATCCTAGAATTATTTGACTTGACAATTAGCAAAAAAAAAAAAGCATCGATGTGCAATGCATGTGCCAGAAAACTAGTGTAACTGTAGTGACTGTCACTTGGTTCTATTACTTTTTTCTATTCATTCCATCAATGTTTAACATACAGTTACAGCCATTTTTTGCTTGTCTCATGTTTTGTTATTTTGATGATTTAATGAGCTTCCTAGTTAGACATTTTGCTTGTTATACTGAGCTCTTTTGCCAACTAATTGTTGATCTAGCATTTTGGGTCCGCGTGAAGTTTGTTATGGGTTGTGAAGTTACATTCTGCTTGTTACCTGAGTTGTATGGAACATCATTACTATAACCATATATTTCACATTATGACCACATGGACTGTTGAGGAAATAAAGTACCACTTGTTTAAGCTATCCTTTTTCAGAACAGTTTCAAAACTTGTCTAACCCTTTGCTAGTTTTCAAATATATTGAAAACGTGAGTACAAACAAAGTTTTATTCAGCTGTTGCTTGTTAGTCAAGCATTTGTTTAATGCTTTTTGTTTTAATTTTTTTCATCTGATGCGTTGGCATTGGTTCTTAGGGGTATAAAGGAATACTAGATTGTAGGATTGAACATATTGGTAACCACAGGCATCGCTCTGATCAATTCACAGTCCTAGTTCGAGGAATTCCTCTTTGTACAGAACACAAGGCTCATGGATGCTGTGTTGATCACTTTTTCTCCAAGCACCATCCTTATTCCTATCAAGCTTATCAAATACTTTATGATGGAAAAAATGTTGAAGAACTACAGGTAAGCGTAAATAATCAATTACCATTGCTAAGACTCCATACTTTTTTTAGTATTGTAAGATGTATTTGTTTGTTAAAACCAATCATATTGTCTTTATAATTCAAGGTGTAATTCATGTATGTTTTTGATTCAGCTTATTCTATATCTTGCTGAAGGTTGATTTTTCATTAGTTTTGAGTCTAGGAGATCTTATAAGACATGTTCAGTTTTATAATCGTAAATCTTACCCCTTCAAGTTCAACCATATATTCAGTTGGCTAAGGTGCTCTTTGATTTTTCATAAAACAGTGTACTTCTTATAGTGGAATCTATGATAACTAACATAAGCATTTAGCAGTAAAATACTGTCTTACTAAATGAAAAATATAGGAATACATCATGCAGTCTCACTGTAACCTGATCTGATCTCCTTTATTAAACACGCATCAATTTTCATCAGCCTATGTTGACATTGTGCAAGAGGTTGCCCATATATCACATATGAGGTCCCTAAACAAGTTCTTTGTTTACATGCTTCATCAAAATGGGATTCATAGTCTCATTAAAATGTGAACATAACTGACTAAGCTCACCTACATGATTAGCCTACCATGAAGGAGGCTTAAAATTGAATCAAAAGGATAAAAATGATGGTAGAATGAGAGTACAGAGACCATCCTTGACTTGTTTGAGAAAAAGAAAAGGGCATGCTTGAATTTTTGGCTAGAACATGTTTCCCTCAATAGTAGTCACTGGATGCTCTTTCCACAATCAATTGGTTGATACTTAACACCCCTCTTAGCTAAATAACTCTTTTTTTTTCTATCATTAACCATCAATAAGCTAGTTTGCTACCGGCGAACATTTGTCCAATGTAAATTGTTGAATCATAGTCACTTGAATGTGATGCTTAAAGTGAAGGATATGCATAGGATAATACCTTGACTATGCTAATAGTATTGAGTGTATGATGAGAATCTAGAGGTCCAGGGACCCTACATGTGTTAGTTGTAACAATGTCGTGTCCTTAATCATCTCCAAGGGCCAATCTTTTATAGGCTATCATATCCTTGTGGGCTTTACAATGTCCGTAATGGTTTGCATCTTGCATGGCATGAGTAAAATATGACTTGCCAGTGAGCAGACTTAGGCTAGGTGTTTGTGAGTCACATGTTATTTCTGCCTTCTTGGCCACTAGATGCATCATCGCTTAAAAGTAATTAGCATCATTGATTGTATCACCAAATCATTTGGGCAATTAGTTATCCAAGGGTTCGATAATCTCAGAATCTGAGTGAACATGCTCCTCACCAACCCTTGCCAATGGATCTGCAGCTTGTTGCCTAAAGAGACAATCCAAGATGGGGGATGAATTGGATTTTCAAAACTTTTTCTAACTTAAAACAGATATGTGCACTAGTTAATTGAAGCATGTGTACATGCAGTGGAAGCAGTGAATGAATGAGTAGATATCTAAAGTAAAAAGAAATCAAAGCCACACACACAAAGATCAAGTTTTATGGTGGTTTGGCATCAAGCATATCTACATCCACTCCCCAAGCAACCCCTTGGGACTTTCAACTATAATCACCAAGATTACAGTCTAATTGTTTCATTGGGATTACAATTAAACCTAGTTAGTTTTTCGAAGATGCACCAACCAAAAACTTTCCCCCAAGCCTCTTCTAGGCTTGTACAAATCCAATTTCAGGCTTGGATGAGCCTATCTCCAAGTTTCAATCCCTAAAACTTATTACAAACAAAAAATTGAATAGAACATGAAACATAAACTCAAAGCTCCTTAAAGAGCAAGTATAGTATTGTTGAAGCTCAATCTGAGGAGTTGAGAAGCTTTTGCAATTAATGTGCTCTTCTTCCTTTTTAAAATCAGTTGAATGCATAAGAAGCAAGTGGTTGGAGTTGAAGCTTTCTTTTTGAATGCTCACTAAATATAAAACCAGAAATTTGAACTCTCTTTTTGCTGTTTAATGCACTTCACTAATGTTCTTTCATGTTCTCTTAGGTTCTCTTGCTTCATTGAAGTCTTTGGCACCCATAAATCCTTGTTAACATGTCCAAAAATGGGTTTCTAGTCGCTATCGTTGGAAGTCGAGAACTAGCCGTTAGAGGGTTTTGTGCAATTCCGTAGCTTCTGAAAAATCAGCCATTAGAGCTGTCAGCCGCAGTGGAGTCGGCTCTAGCAGATCAGGAGTCGACTCAAGGTTTTCAGGGGTCGACTCAAGAATTGTTCACAGAAAACCACCTCTCTATCTTTTCTGAGTCAGTTGACTCGAGAACTATGAGAGTCGACTCGAGCTCTGTGCCAGCTAATACCTACACGCTGGAGTCGACTTTGAAACTCCTTAAATCGACTCGATGTCTATGCCAATTGATGATAACATGCTAGAGTTGACTCAAATCCTTTATGGGTTGACTCTAGATCTTTTTCACTTGAATTTTTCATAACTTGACCTTCTTTAAGTTTGCTCTTTTGAGTCTTCAAGATGGAAGTAATAGGCATCTTTGAAACATGGCTCTAGCTTCTTGAAATCTCTTCTCAAAAATTTAAATAACTCGTTAGTATTAATTATATACTCAAATATTTTGTTATTCATCAAAATCAATCTTAGAGCCAACAATCTCCCCCTTTTTGATGGTGACAACTTTGAGTATACGCAAATAATATGACCAAGTTTAAATGCTTTAAGATTCGAAGATTCAAGTGCATTATCAAGAATTGCTCAATACATAACATGATATAGAAGTAGATCAAATCATTTGAAGAGTTTAACCTTTTGAAAAAAGATTAGAGGCTATGGTCCTACATATGATATCAGAGCAATAAATACATTTGGTTAGACTTAGATCTTTTAAGAGTTCTATAGTTTTATCATGATTTTTATGACTAATCAAGCTAGATTTCTTGATTTCAAATTAAAAAGTTCAGATTGCTTATCAAGAATTCAGATGCTTTATCAAAAATTCAGATCGCTTAAATTTTCATTTCTCCCCCTCTTTGATTTGACCATTATTCTCATCTTTCTCCTTATTATTGTTTGCTTCTTATTTCTTTCTATTTCAACATTGATACCATATATCATTACCATCTCCCCCTGTTTGTCATCATCAATAAATGAAACAATCAAACACATAAGATTAATATGTAAGAAAGGGAATATCATTCATTTCATAAAAATATGATGTTTTACATGATTGTACTGTATACAAAAAATGCTGCCACTAGCAGTACATCAATCATCAATACATCAAAGTAAGCAAAGTAAACAATGCATAAAAGTATATGAAATGT
Organism: Elaeis guineensis; assembly: GCF_000442705.2. NCBI lineage: Eukaryota > Viridiplantae > Streptophyta > Magnoliopsida > Arecales > Arecaceae > Elaeis > Elaeis guineensis. The sequence goes on from NC_025997.2 coordinate 44,009,476, forward strand.
ATTAAAACCTAATCCTAGACCTAGTCCTCATTAGAGGAGACCTCTAAGGTAGTAGACGAGCTAGTCCTAGATATAGAGATTCCAATCCTCCTACTTTTGGTCCTATTGGAAGGACCAATCACAAAAGATGGAAACCCTATATTGCGTCTAGTGTAGGTCGTAAAAGGCAGTCTAGGTATAGGCTGGGTAGAGGTGAATGATTGGGTAGGTAGCTAAGGAGGGGTGCTTTAGGATGGCTGTGAAGTAGCTCGGCCACGACCACTAGAAGGTTTTGCTGCTGCTACTGCCACTGTTGTTGCCACTCCAAGAGGGGCAAATCGCTGAAGGTGCCCAACTAACTGCCCCATGGATATCAGGAGTAACATGGTAATAGATTTTTGGGTTGTCCCCAGACCTCTGATCTCATCTTGAATCTGCTAAACTCCTATTTCGATCCCCTCCCTGAGTCGTGCTGCCTCTCGAGTGAAATCAGAGAACTCAACTGGCTCCATATATCTCTCTCTATCCCCCTAAGCCTCCATACTGATCTTAGTGCTAAGTTTGCTAAGTTCTGCCTGTATTTGCTCTGATCGAGGTCTCAGTCCATCAGAACAATCTCAGCCATTCAACTGATCATCATCCAATCTAAAGCTAAAGGGCTGAGAGTGCTGAACTGCTACTGGGAGAACTGTTGGTGGTGCTGATGGTGTCATTGGGGGCAAGGTTATCGAAACCATCCTGAATCGGGTGGTTCGGGCGTGCCGAATCAGACCGGCGGGGAACTAGGATAGTTCTGGCTTGGAAAGTTGCACACACCGACGTCGAGGGAGAAAGAGAGGGAAAGAGAGGAAAAGAGAGAGAAGAGGAGAGGGAGAGAGAGGAGGATGCCGTCAGAGGCTAGCGATGGCCTGCTGCGGCCGTTAGAGGTCTACGGAAGCCTCCACAGCTCGGTTCGCCCGATAGGGCTGTTAAATGAGAGAGAGAGGGAGAGAGTGACTCACCGGAGGGAGGACGGGACGGTGGAGGGGCTGTTGGAGATTTTCGAGCATCCGCCGTGGCTAGCAGGCGGCAGAAATCGTGCGGGTGGAGTCGCAGCTGTGGAACAGGGGCTGTTGGCCCTGTTCATGCATTGGGCCTTTTTTAAAAATAAAGATGAACAGTGAAGTCAGCAAATCATTTACCGATTTCACTATTTAGGAGGTTTTTTAAAAAAAATTAAAAATAGTGAGTTGGCAATCGTATTGTCAGCTTTATTTTTTTGATTTTTTTTAAAAAAAGTAAAAATAGTGAAGCCGACAAAGGAATTAATAACTTGGATATTCAAAAAAAAGAAACAAAAAAAAATTATACCGATATCAAATCGGTATGTCGGAGTGTACCATATATTGGTACGGTATCGATACCGTACCGTACCAATCGGGCATCGGTACGGGCTCCTGTACCGGTACAGCAGACCTTGGTTAGTAGTAATGGTTCTTTTTGAAACCCAAACCTTAACTTTTTATCTATTCATTAATTTTCTGAAATCACAACAATAAGCTGTGTCCTACATTACCACAACAAAAACAAGTGGTTTTAAGAAGTAATAGGTGATTATTTTCCAAAGAAATTTTTCAAAAATTTTTGTTTCTTTTGTGGTTTAAATCCAAACCCAGCTTTGTTGAAAATATCTCTTTGGCTACTTAATATCATTTATAACTTTTCAGAACTATAAGTAAATCTTTCAACTATAGGCTTGTACTTTTCAACATCTTTCTTTAAGTCTTCATTTTTTTCATCAGAAATTTCTTTTTCTTCAAATTTTTTTCTTTGATCAAAGTCTGATTTGAAAACTTAAGATTTTTGTTTTTTAAATTAAACTTTTTAAGTTCATCAATTAAATCATAAAAGACTTCTTGCAACTCATCAAATAAGAAATCAGATTGACTTTCGGGTTTTGCCTCTTCTTCTTATGTCATGAGGCATAGATTCACTACTTCTTGTGTCTCCTTATCTGAACTTGACTCTTCACTACACTCCAAGTGGCCGTCATTGCCTTTTCCTTCATTTTTTTGGAAGACTTCTTCAATAGGTGACAATCTATCTTGAAGTGTTTCGACTTCTTGCATTCAAAATAGATGGGTGGCTCTTTATCTTTATCTTCTTTCTCTCTTTCCTTGGCTCACCCTTGGAGAATGGTCTCCTTTTGAAGTTCTGCCTCTTATTCTTTATAAAGTGTTTGAACTTTCATGTTATTAGGCCATTTTCTCATCTTCATCTCCTTCTTCCGAGTCTTCACTCTCTTCTTCTTTGGCCGTTGACTTGAGAGTGATCATCTTTCTCTTCTTGGCCTCATCTTCCATGTTTTGCTTCATGGTTAACTCATGAGTCATGAGAAAATCAAGAAATTCTTCTAGCGGCAAGGTGTTGAGGTCTTTTGCTTCTTAAATGGCTATCACCTTTGCCTCCCAAGATTAAAGAAGAGACCTAAGAAATTTTCAGACAAGATCACTGCTAGTATAAGATTTATCTAAACTGCGAGTAAACATTTTAGTTATAGGTTCATTAGGTTTCATTTTAAATAATTCATATTTATGTATCAGCATATTAATTTTGGATTTCTTCACTTGATTAGTACCTTTATGGGTGACCTCAAGTCTATCCCATATCACTTTGGTAGAAATACAGGTGGAAATCCGGTTAAATTCATTAGCATCAAATGAACAATAAAGTACATTTATGGTTTTAGCATTCAGCTGAGCCATCTTCTTATCAATGTCATCCTAATTCTTTTAGGGTTTGGAAGTAACATTGCTATCTACTATGACAGTGGATGTGTGTGGTCCATTGATTATGATACTCCAAAGATCATAATTGAGTTCTTGAATGAATATGCACATGCATGCTTTCCAATATATATAGTTGGGGTCATGGTTCGCCGTACCGGGCCGAACCACCCGGTACGGTGCGTACCGAGCCGGACCGGTCCCTTACCATTCCGGTTCGGGCTTTTTTTCGGAAAAAGACCCCGAACTGCACCGAACCGGGCGGTTCGGTGCGGTTCGGGCCCATACCGCCCGAAATCGGGCGGTACGACTCGGTTCTAGACCGATTCGGGGTGAACCGAACCGTACCGCCCATAGGAAGGGGGGAGGGGGCAAGGTGGCTCAGTTTGATGAGGATCTTGTGTTATTTTCTTAATATCTGAAATAAAATAAAACCTCAAGCACATCTCTCTCTCTCTATCATATCTGTTATACCATCTGTCTTGTAGTATCCGATATGATGTATTATATCATATTGATATGTTATTTCATATTATACCAATATTTGGTACGTTGTTTTGTACCAAATTGAAATATATATCGGTATTATAATAGAATGGTGTCAGTATAAGATCCGGTATCAAGATTGTAAAGCTTGTACCATGTATTAGTTCATCGGAATCCAACTCGTAAGATGAATTTGATTTGATTTTTCATCACCAAACAGATGGAAATGCCTAGGGAAGCATTCTGAGAACTTGAGAGGAATCTGAAAGAAAATTTTGAACCTCTGATAGCTAGTAATGGAGGTTCTCCGCCCCAACAATTACTAAGCATTTACCATTACCCTTCTCCCTGTTTGGTACCATGACTCCTTGCTCATTTAACCCTGTGCATTTGTACCGTTTTAAGTATTCGTTTTCACAACAATTAATCGCAGTTGTAACAGATAGTTTAGAGGCCTCAACAAGATTTTAAAATAAAAATCTCAGTATTATAATCACACAACACTCAGCATTTATGATTAAAAAAGAAGCATGGGCGATATCTAATATTCCAATTAGTAACTCAAAATGGCATCATAAAATTGAATAATATCTGGTTGTATCAATATCATAAATCTGTATATATGTCTCAGAGTTAATGAAGAAATTCTTATGGTGGAATCATAAAATTGAATAACTTCTGGTTGCATAATGTTGTGATGTTGGAAGCTTAAACTGTTATATGCGATATCATATAGGATCACAATTGGAGCAAGATTTTTCATAAATAAGTCAAATAAGAGAGAGTTCAGGTATTTTACCATCCTAATTTTAATCAAGTTAAATGGTTGAGGGCTTTATGATGTGTTCTGAATCTTCCAAACCCATTTCCTTCTGCATGAAACTGATTCGATTGCAACATATGGCTATTAAGAGTCTTTGTACCGCAATCTAACTCCAAATTGAACCCAAATATGTCAATAATATGCAATATAATGCCATATTGAAGTTGTATTTATCAATTATTAACTTCAAAAATTCAAAAAAAAATTTGAAAATCGAAAAAAATATTGTGTATGGGTACCGGACCGGTACGTCTAGGCGTACCGTGTGTCGGTACGGTACGGTACCGTACCATATCGCACCGGTCTGGGATCGGCATGCCGTCCGGTACCGGTACAGCGAACCTTGGTTGAGGCTATTAAACAAATGTGGTTGGCTTGTAGACTGCCCTTCGGCAAAGGAAACAATCAATTAAGGTGCCATCTGATCTTTTTCTCTAGGTCACTAGATCAACAAGTGAAAAAGTTCTTGCTCTGATACCACTTGTTGCCCAGAGAGACAATCCAAAAGGGGGATGAATTGGATTTTCAAATTTTTTTTAACTTAAAATAGATATGTGCACTAGTTAATTTGAATTATGTATAAGTACAGCAAATGAATGAGCAGATATATGAAGCAATAAAGCAAGTAAAAAGAAATCAAAGCCACACATACAAAGACCAAGTTTTATAGTGGTTCGGTGTCAAACGCAACACCTACATCCACTCCTCAAGCAACTTCTTGGGAATTTCAACTATAATTACTAAGATTACAGTCTAATGGTTTTATCGAAATCACAATTAAATTCAATTGATTTTTTCAAGGTGCACCAGCCAAAATCTTTCCCCCAAGCCTCTTCTAGGCTTGTACAAATCCAATTCTAGACTTGGACGAGCCTAAGTTTGAATCCCTATTGAAATTTATTATAAACAGAAATTTTAATATAATATGAAACACAAAATTAAAGCTCCTTAAAGAGCAAGTAGAGTGTCATTGAAGCTTAATCTGAGTAGTTGAGCAGCTTTTGCAATTAATGTGCTTTTCTTCCTCTTGAAAATCAGTTGAATGCAGAAGAAGCAAGTGGTTAAAGTTGAAGCTTTCTTCTTGAATGCTCGCTAAATGCACAATCAGAAATTTGAACTCTCTTTTTGGTATTCAATGCACTTCATTGATGTTCTCTCTTATTCTCTTAGATTCTCTTGCTTCATTAAAGCCTTTGGCACGCATAAATCTTATTAAGATGTCCAAAAATGGGTTTCTAGCCATTAGGAGTCGACAACTAGCCGTTAGAGCGGTTTTGTACAATTCTACAGCATCTGAAAAACTAACCGTTGGAGCTGTCGGCCGCAGTGGGGTCGGCTCTAGCACATCAGGAGTCGACTCATGCTTTCCTTGAATCGACTCGAGGTCTTCAAGGGTTGATTTGAGAACTGTTTACAGATAACCATTTCTTTGTCTTTCCTAAGAGAGTTAACTTGAGAACTATGAGAGTCGACTTGAGCTCTGTGCTAGCTGATACCTACATGTCAGAGTCGACTCTGAAACTACTTGAGTTGACTGGACGTTTGTGCCAAACTGCCAATTGATGATAATGTGCTAGAGTTGACTCAAATTCTTCATGGGTCAACTCCAAACCTTCTTCACTTGAATTTTTCATGGCTTGACCTCCTTTAAACTTGCTTCTTTGAGTCTTTAAGATGAAAGTCATGGACATCTTTGAAATATGGCTCTAGCTTTTTGAAATCTCTTCTTAAACACTTGAACAACTTGTTAGTATTAATTATATATTCAGATGTTTTGTTATTCATCAAAATCAATCCTAGGGCCAACACGGCTTTCTTTTCTTCTTATTTCTTGTTACTCTAAGAAACATCTTTCTTCCTATGGCTACTGGACTAGCTTGGATGGCTTGTTCGACTAGGCCCACTACCACAAACTGGCCCCACCTATCTAACTGGATTAGGTTCTATGTGACCTCTCCTTGGCATTTCACTGTCATATATATAGATGGATGTCTCAGACAGAGCATTGCAAATCTTGATTTGCTCCCCCTCAACCATTGTGGTTGTTCTTGTTTTTGGGCATCGATTGGTTTACGTGCGGCATGTGTCACTTTTCCCATTATTATTCATTCACCCAATCTTCCTTGGTTATGACAGTAGCTGGTTGAGGCGATGTTCTTGGTTTATTAAGCTCTTGTTGCTGCTGCTAACTCTCAAGCCAACCAATCATTAGCTTCTCATCATCACAAAGTTACTACGAGTGGGTTATCATACTTCAATATCTTTTGGATGCACTTCAGTATGAGCTATAGATTCTAGTGCATATATAAGGTTCAATGAACTGGTAATGGTGATCATATCGGCAAGCAAGCAGTGTGGTATAGTACTGATATGTACTATACAAGTTTGAGGAATACTGAAATTGGGAGAAGGGAGAGGGGGAGGGTGGCAGTGAAGGAGTGAGAGAGAAAGGAGAAAAAGAGGGGGAGGGTGGCAGTGAAGGAGTGAGAGAGAAAGGAGAAAAAGAGGGAGAGGGGCGAAGCTGCCAAGGTCTCCACCTTTGTGGGGTCAAACTGCTGGGACCATCATCATCTTCTAGAGAGAAACTGAGAGATAGAGGATGAAACCATTGGGATCATCACCATCTTTGAGAAAGATAGAGAGGAAAGAGAGAGGACGAAGCATGTAACTATGGTCATTAGTATTGGTACGTTTTTTTTTTCCTTTAACATACGACCTGAGGCATATCCAAATCAGGAGAAAGGAGAGGGAGAGGGTGGAGAGAGAGAGAAGGAAAGCGAGAGAGAAAAATAGGAGAAAGAGAGAGGAGGGGCGAATATGCAAGGTCGTCATCTTCAAGAGAGACTGCAAGAGAGAGGAGAGAGAGAGAGGGGGTATAGCCACCAAGATTGTCATCATTATTAAGAGAGAAACTAAGAGACAAAGGAGAGAGAGAGGGTGAATTTGCCGAGGTTATCATGTTCGGGAGAGAGATTAGGAGAGAGAGAGGGCGAAGCATGTACCTGTGGTCATCGGAGGCTGCGATAATAAGAGGATGGCGTCAAAACCCTAACCTTAGCCGAGCATGAGAGGGAAGGAGAGAGTGATTGGGAGGCAAGGGGACTTAGGATCTGCAAGGGGCTTATAAAGGTAGTGAACCATCTTGAATCAAGCAGAACCTATCGATTCTACTCAGTTTAGGTTGATTAGCCCAGTTCGAGGACTATTCTGACTCGAACCTTCATCTTGACTTGTTTTCCACCCAAAATGGGTTAGCACACCCCGAATTGAGTGGTTTAAGTTGAGATAGCCAACTTTTACATATTCCAAATCATTCAATCTCTTCTTTATTTGATGCTTTCTCTATTTCTTGTATATCAGGAAGAAGGTTAACCAGTTGTGCTCATAGCTACTGGAGGAGACTATTTATGAGAGGATTCAAATTGCCAATCTTGAGGCTTTTAGATGAATCCAAAATGGAACCACTATTTTGTTGCAAATGCAATTTAGTTAGTTGGATATCAGCCATTATTCATCATAAAACATTGGACCAGTTAAGTTTGGTGTCAAACAATACTTATATTATTCATATTGTCTTTGCTTGCAATAGCTAACTTCTCAAACCTATAGGAGCTCTCTCTAAAAGTTTGTCTATGAAACACCACATTAGGCATCATGCATGTGCTTGTTCTTAATTCCCCTGAGTATTAACTTACCTCTCTAATAGCAACAACCGTATCAGGCTCCATCTTTTAGATGGCATTGCATGCAATCAATAGTTCCTTATTCATGTCCATTTTTGGGATACTATATTGGAACTTTGGTTGAGACTTGAGATAGACTGCTAAGATATGTAAGTGATTTTGATTAGCCAATAAAGGATTTCACACTTATATTTTATGAGAATAAACAAGCATCATGGTTGCGCTTGAATCTAGGTAGAACTCCTTGCCCTTCTAGTAGTCCCACTTTTTCTCAACGATACCAATATATTCCTTAGCATGCTTTGGATCTGGTTGGTTGATCTCGGCTTTGGTCGTTATTATCATGTTATATAAGAATCTCATTTGTGGGTATCTCTCGCTATCTACAGCCTATAGCACTCAATATGGAAGTGTGATTGCTTTCATTTCTTTCCCGGCCTGCTTTTAGAATTGCTGGCTTGTAACTAACCCCTCCGCATAACCCTTCCGTGCCACTATGCGCATATTTACTCTTTTGCCACTTTGCACTTACAAACATCTAGTGCAGGCCTGCCTTCTTCTCAATAAGGCTAGAAGAAGACTATTGAGTGCAACAGTGAAGGGGGTGATTGGTGGCCTCAGTATCTCACCTTTTGTGTGCTTCCTCATCAAAGCTAGCACTTATGTCTTGTTATATGTGAATTTAGTGGTGGCCTGGTTGTCTTTACCACCTACTTTACTGGCAATTCTTGCTGCTAGCATTAGGTCTATGCAGTGGGCAGCATAGGATCCAGAAATGGATGAACTCTTGATCCCTTCAATGGCCTTGTTCTATGGTCCCTTATCAGTAACATATACATGGCATGCTGCTGCTCTACCTAATCAACCACCACTTCATTAAGTTCAGGATGAATTGGGCATCATGCACCTTCTCAAAAGCATCAATTGATTTATCAAAAAAAAAAAAAAAAGTCTTCTTGCCAAAATATGTCAAAATATTGATGACACTTTGCCTTCTAGGCTTTGTCCAACCATCGCACACTAATGCATACCATAAATGTTCCACTTGCTCTAGCTGGAGGATTTCCATCTCTCTTGTTCTTTTTTGTTATCATCAAGCAGTATACCATAGATGTTCCTCTGCCCAGGAGGATCGATACACAATTGGCTTCTTGGATGGAGTTGACAGCAAAATGGTAGTAGGTTTTATCTACAACATTTGTAGGGAGGTGGCTATAGTGGAACCAAGAGGCAATAGCTCTCCACATGTCCTTCTTATCCTTGACAAGTATATAATCAATCCTCTGCTACTTATGAGTCTTTGCAGGGAAAGGCAAGCAGATCGAAGTCATGAATGATAGCTCCTATTGGTATCTCTTTGAGCTTCTTTTTCTTCTTGCTGGTAAAGTTCCCAAAACATATATGCTCTTCAATTGCCACTATTACCAACAACTTGTCTTACCGATTGGCTCCTATAGTCTAGATTTGCCTTAGTAAACCCAGAGCCAGAACCCCCTTATAGTGTGAGGATCCAAATTTTGCCTTGTCCCTGACAATCCCCTCTTTCTAGCATGGAATTTCGGCCACCTCCATGTCATTTAGATCCAGTGCCTCATAGTCCCTGGATCTCTAGAGTGATATGATGGTGGTTCCATTGTTTGATGATCAATTGTTGCTTTGTTTCTTTGCACTTGTTTCTTGCCCTCTATAAAGTTATGGAAGTCTATCTTCATTAACTACGAGGAATCTTGTAGGTCTTCTCATATGCAGTCAGATCAATGTAATCACCAGCCAGATGTTTTTTCTCCCATGGATTTTCTCATAAAAGCCACCCTTACCTTCATGATTTTTTAAGAAAAAAGAGGATAATGGCATCTTGTGGCCTTCTCTCTTTTTGGTCATGGGATACCATGATCCAACTTGAACTGAGTTGTATCGAGTGGAACCAGGAAGTTCCACTTGTTTTGGAATGGATCAGGCCGGTTCATATTTAGTCCCAAACTGACAAGTCACACCTATCCAGTTCTGCACCAGTTCAGTTGGTACACCCTGAACTGAGCAGCTCGGGTTGGCCTGGCAAACCCTGGCTTCTTATTAATTTGGTGAACCATGTAGCTTTTAGTATGAGAATGTAACATTTTGTGCTCTATCTGAAACTAACTTCAAATTTATTTAGTGTTTTATGAGCTTAAATGTAGGTCTGGTTTATCTATTCATCTACAAACCAGTGACTTGACATGATTACTCTTTGAGCATGCAGAGAAATATAAAACAAATTCTTAATTCATTTAGTACTTGTGTGAGAGCTTGTAAGCTTGGCATAGCTATTCCTCTGAAACCACATTAGTTGACATGATTACTCTCTGAGCATTCAGACAATTATAAAACAACTATTCCCTGCTTGATTAGACAAGAAAAACTGACTTTTTAGTTTCTACTCAGAAAAAGATGGAAAAAGCAGATACTTTGAATTCACTAGTGCAAGTAATATGGAATTTTTCTTATAGTTACACAAGTTAGTTGAAAGGAAGAAGAAAGCTAGAATCTTCTGTACTGTCATTTCATATCATTATAAATTTATAATGAAACAATTTTTCTGCATCAAAAGCTATCATTATTCATACCCCACTCCTGGAAATTATTTTGCAGCGGTTGGCAGCTTCTATTGAAAGGAAGATTAAAATGTTACGACAAAAGGCAAGAAATCAAAATTCAGGCTTTGTGCTCTGTGATATATTTCGATCAAATGTTGCAGATTTGGGGATGCATGAGGAAAGGCTTCAGGAGGTATGCCATCAGATACGTCTCCTACAGTGTGAAAATATACTTAAGCAAAAGGTACTAAAGGATATTCTGTTTAATTATCTGAAGGTATTACAATATTATCTGATTAAAGTTCAGTAATCAGTATTGTCGTTTTCTTTATTTTACTGATTAAGTTATGTTTTCCTGTTAACCTTCACGTTGATTATTTGAGGCTTTCTTGCAACCTGGGACACTTGAAATGTATTTCTTAGAAGAAAATGTAGGAAGATGTTCTTTCTACCTGAAGTAATCTTGGTGATTCTAACTTTATATATAAAACCTTTTTTTGACGAAAAGTTGCTTGTTGAAGTTTTATTTTTGTTAATCATTTCTTGTATTTGATGATTTCGGTAGTACATTTATGTTTCATTAGTAACTGCTACAGAATGAGTTTGATATTGTTAGACGACCCTAACCATTGGGCGACTCTTGTATCCATTTTACATATGAAGTATTCTAAGGTAGCTGGCCAGCTGATAATAACAATTTTGTCCTTAAATATCACAATAATCAAAAGGTGCTAGCTTGGATGTTCTACCAGATCTCCTTATTCTCTCTCTTCTTTTGTTTAATATAATCTATATCTTATTATTATCTTTTTGCACCATTAATTCATAAATGCAATGTTCTGCAGTTCCACTATAAGAAGATAACCTTATTCAATAGTCAAAACAAAGTGCATCATTAATTTGTAGGCATTATTTCCCTTATATATTATTCATCTAAAACAACTATGAAACCAACTGGAATGCTTATCAAATGCTTCCCAGCCTGAACTATGCCATTAATGACTCCTAATAGGCTAATACATTCTAAATCAACTAAAAACCTCTCTGAACTTGACTCTAACGTACCATATCTTGACTGAAATTTTAGCCATCGTATCAACCAAACTAAAATAACTCTTGAAACCTAAAAAAGTTTTATATGCCATGTAATTTTTTCATATAAGTAATATTTTGATGGCACTAAACATCTTCTTTTGAAGTCACATGGGTCTAAATTCCACACACTGTTTTTTTATCATCATGTTGAGATTTGTTTCCTGTTCTTTCTTTGGTTTGTATATTTCATTTATTGATCATACTAAATTATTTGGCTGTCAGATCATTGCATCTTGCCAAACTCATGTTTGTTTAGGCCATCTTGAGGAAGAATTTGGCCTCTAATTCACAATTCATTTTCCAGGAGTTGTCTGTTGCATTTGTATCATTTAAATCTCGACTGGGTGCTGCTCTAGCTGCACAAACTCAACAGCATGTACATCCACTCTTGTGGATAACAGAGTTTGCCCCAGAACCAAGAGATGTACTATGGAATAATTTGGCTATCCCTTACCGTCATTTGGCACTTTACAAAATTGTAGGTTTCATTGCAGCATTTCTTCTCACAGTTTTCTTTATTTTCCCTGTTACGGCTGTTCAAGGAATTGTACAATTTGAAAAAATAAAGAAGTGGTTCCCTCCAGCAAGAGCTGTTCAGTTGATGTAAGCCATCGCATCCTCTCGTCTTTTTTTGTTTTTTTGGGATTATCATATACTATTGAAAGAAAATTCAGTTTAAAGTTCTTAAGGATACTTATGCTTAACTTTGTAGTTGTTAAAGCATTCGTATGTTAATTAATGTTCCATACAGTTTCTTCTTGCAGTGCTTTCTCTTCGAAAATGCTAGGTTAATAGAATGGTTGCCCACATGCTCAACTCTGTTGCTGGTTCTCTTTCACTTAGATTATGAAAATCTTGAAGATGAGCTTGATGTTATCTTGAATAAAGATTGTAGTTATGCATTTATCTTAAGGCATCATATAAGTTTGTGTTAAGACTTGAGTGCTAAGCAGTACATCTAGAATCCTTCATACGTTCTGACTTTCAAATTTTAAATTTAACTTTCAATCCTAAGTTACTGATGAATCTATAAAATCAGTTCACAATTGAAAAATGGAAAAATAATCTTCTAAATGATGTGCTAGCAACATATTATGCACAGAACTCCTTATAATCGAAACAATGAATTGATTCAAGTTGGGAGCTGATCACAAAACTTCCCCTTGGTGGACCATACTTTGATAGTTGATTCTTAACCAATTCGCATAGCCAAGATAAAGTTTGGTGGTTAAGGTATGTTTTCAGAACAGTTTGAAATGGCAATGGAGTTTATATAGTTTTAATTTTTTTTACCATCTGCTTGACTAGCCCTATAAGCTTATGATGTAATTGCACATGCGTCCTTAAGGGTGTGTGCCTATGTGCATGCGTTTGTGTAATGAGGGCATATATGGAAATTGTGATTTTGCATTTCACTGATAAGCGTAGCTACTAAGGAAAAGAGCAGAGCTAGCAAAGAAAAAAGTATGTTATTATTTTGTTTGTTGCAGACAATGTTTGTAGAAGCCTTCGAGTAGAAATGGGAGTCACCAACCCAGTAAGTTTGCCATAGACTCTTCATTGAAACCTTTGCTAAAGGATATTAATGCCATTTTTGTCAGAAAAAGGCTAATTTTAACATTGTCAAAAGACTCGAAACAGTTATTTGAGGATAGGAGGAATATATGCAAAAAAAGCATATTTGAAAGGGTATTAATGCCAACCAGTAAAGTTGGTATAGTCATTGACTCATTGGGGTTGGTACCAATGGCCTAGGTTAGAGTCCTACTCTAGAAGATTTTCAAGTGGGTTTCTGCTGTCCTACTTTTCAAAAATCACACAAATTGAAAATTAATAGGTGTATACATGCAAAATTGATGGTTTTTGGAAGGTTGTGTATGCAAAAAAATCCGCTGGGATTTCTTCTTCCATAGAGTGACCTAGCTATCAACTCCCTCCTTTTTTTCCACATTCCAGATGAGGCAACCATCTTTTCCTCATCTAGCATTAGCAGTCTACATGCAAAGCAAAGGTATAACATAAATGGATGCAACCACTGAGGAAGGTCGTATAAGAGTAGATGATGTTATCAATGTCAGAAGAATTTAAAATTAAAATGAAAGGTCTTAAGTGTAAATACACTTGGCAAGGAAGGTCAAACCGGTACCAGTACCCGCCCTGGTCGCGGACCAGTACCTACACTCGGTACAATGGAGCATGCCATTTTTTTTTTGGTTTTTTTGTTTTCTTTTTTTCTTTATTTCTAAGTTATCTCATCAAATTTTCATGATTTCTTGAATAATTTTAATCCTATATTGATGTTTGTATCACTCTAGTATACCTGTGATTAAGTGTGTGATGCAGATCTGAATCTGATATGATGTTATGTCAGAGGGGAACAACATTACAAGTTTCAACCTAGGGATAGTCTTACAAAGATTAGATATTATTGAATCTTAAAATACTCAAATCAATTAAAAAATATAAATAATAAATAACCAATACATATCAAGATTTAGAATCTCGTAGAGCGCTAATATCATTTATAAATATTTGAATCATTTACGTACTTTGGAGAAATATCAGCTCATCCTTCTAACCTTGCAACATTGTAGTCCTCTATGCTCATCCGATAAGATATGCATGCTAGATTATAGCTTGTCTCAGATCTCTTGCTGAAGCTCTGGCTTTGAAAGATGTCCTCAGACTGATGGTACAGCTGTGGAGGGATCCATCCAAATATTTCGGCGATAAAATCTGATCCATAAAATGATCCGAGCTACATAAGGTAGTAGCCATTAGAAGATGATATCTCAGACATACCATACCCATATCCATATCGATCATAAGCTATCTATGGCTGTGGACAAAAGGATCTAGAATATGATAAAGGATTTAGAATATGATAAAGAATCTGATACGTCTATGGATCCAACTCCACGTGCGAGGTCATTTGTAGCTGCATGATATCCTGAATGACCTCGTGGAGCCCGTCAATTATATATAATTGTATCCTCATAGGCTCTACTAGCTCGTACACCATGATCTCTATCCTATATGGCATGCGTAAACTGGGACTCATCAGTGAATCGAAAATGACCTCGTAGCTGTCTTATAAACAATGGTCTTTTATCCTCTATTCCATCCCAGACTATCAGATCCATTACCATCAGAAGAACTACCATCACTGCTCTGCTTAGTCTCTGAATCTGAGTGAATTGGGTCAACTAATTATTCCACTCTCTCCATCCAGGCTACAACTATCTTGCCTTTTTCTTTATCTTTATGTTGAGCAGCTGCCTGCCCTCTCTTGTGCCTTATGAGGAAGTCTCCTGTGGCTAATCATTTGGAAGCCTACGTGGAATATTGTTAGTTATCCATTGCTCAGCATCCGATCTAACATTGCTAGCTATGAAACTAGCTGGTCGTGGGGGCGATCTTGGTTCATCAAGCTCCGACCTCAAATTATAGTGAATACATACAAGGTCGTTGAGGTGTTTTTGTGTCAGACGGTTCCTCTACTTGCTATAGATAAGGGCGAAGGTTGACCAATGGTGCTTAGTGACTGAAAGAGACCATTTGGGGGAGGATCCGGATGGCAAGTCACTTCAAAATTCTTGTCGCCAATCCAAAATGGACCTACTATTTAGCTGCAAAAGCATTAAGATTAGAACAAAATTAAAAATAAAATTATATCGTATGAAACTTATTAGTAATTATGTAATGTCAAATAAGAGTTGTCATTTATATATAATCTATCTGGATTTATTTATTTATTTTTTGCTTATGACTGCCACATTGGTTCCAAAGCTATCAATGCCCTCCCTAAATATTTTTGTTTGTAAAAAATATATTTGTTACAGTGTGTTATTGGTTAAAGATACGGATAAGTTAACAAAAATCACTCAACCGTACTTTTATGCACATTCTATGATTTCTAGATCGGACTTCATTTTGTATATCACATTTTGTAGAGACATCAGAAGCTCATCATCCATATCTATCCTAGGTACCATGTACTAGATCCTCGGGTTCAAATAGTAAATTACAAATAAATTTCAAAATTATTTGTGTATTTGTACAAATACAAGAGCAATCAAATTTTCAGAGCATTCTTAACTTGTTGCTTGCTAGATGCAAGTTTCTATCCTTCTGATAGTCTCACCAATGCTCAATGATTTGGATGTACTCATGGACATGTTTTCAATCTGCCAACCTAATATGGCCCTTTATCCTTTCCATCATGTGATACAAGAAGTCTATCTGGGAGTATCTTTTGTTATCCACGGTCGGAAGCACCTCATATAAAGGCTTGATAGCCTTCACTATATTCTCGGCCCACTGTCAGAATGTTTGTCTCATCACTAAGTTTTCCACATTGCTCCCCTCAATGCCTACCCTAGCATATCTACTATCTTGCTACTTGGGACTGACAAATATTTGATGTAGGTATACTTTCTTGTCAATAAAGCTATTGGGTGCTATATAATTCGTAGTGAATTATATGACACTTGGACTCAATATGTCTTCCCGTATATGCCACCACATCAATGACAAAATCCATGTGTGATTGTAAATGAATTTAGTAATACTCTATGTTGAGTCTACTGTTTTGCACCCTACTAAGATTTCCAATGTCCATCAACGTCAGATCGATACAATGTGCAGCATATGGTGTTTAGAATATATGTGGTCACCACTACATCAGGATCTCTCTTGCAGTCCTGTCCTATGGTTCATTCTTGGCAATAACCTGCACAATATTTTGCTCTCCAACATGATTGATCATCTCCTCCATCAATCTGAGAATATGCATGGTATCATGCACCTGATCTAAGGCATCAATGACCTTCAGAAAAAATATTTTTTCCATCACAATATGTCAAAAAGTTGATGATGCTCTATCTAATAAGACCAGTCCAACCATCACACATTACTGTAAGTCCATACATCGGTCACTTATTCTAATATGGCACAATCCATTTCCGTAGCTCTTTATTGTTGTCAAGAAGCTTATTATAAATGTCCTTTAGTTCTAGAGGATCTACATCTAAACTGACAGTCTATATAGATGCAATGGTGGAGTGACAGTATATGTTGCCTGTCATATGTGCTGGATTATAGCTGAAGTGAAATCGGGATATAATAGCTTACCACATATCCTTCTTCTTGTCCTTTAACATACTATCAACTCTTTCTTGCTTGGAATCTTTGCTGGGGAAGACGTATGGATCTAAGTCATGGATAGTGGCTCCAATTGGAATATCTCTAGTAGACTTTTTCCTACTGCCAAAAGCTCCCAACATAGAAGCAATAGGGCTTGTGCCTCTGCCAATGGGCTAATTGTGGAGGTCCTCCTAAACTCTCTCATGTAATGCTCGTAGAGTCCGACCCTGACTTATAAACTAACGGTCTAACCTGAGTCCTATGCGTGGCTAACTCCTTAAGCTGCTACTGATCTTCCAAGTTCATATTAATGGTAGCCAGATCTGTGCCTCATCATCTAGAGTGGACACTTTCTCTAACTTCTTGGAGTGGTAGGAAGGTGTCTCAATAGTCCACCTCTGCCTTCTTTGAAGTCCTTTCTTTCATTGCTTTGGAATTAGTGAGGTACTTCTTCATCAATCGACAGACCTCTTGTAGGTACTTTCGGCATATAGCTACATTAGGATAATTGCTAGTCAAGTGTTGTATATCCTTCAATGAGTGAAACTCCCTGGACCTTTCTTGCTGGGTGTGCTTGCATCCTAAAGCATGTGAGCTATTTTGGTATTAGCCTGGACCAACCTCAGTCTCTTTCTGCTGCATTGCTTCTTCATCAGCAGGTAGGGAATTCGAGACTCCAAGCTCCAACCTCACCCGATCGCTTATGATCACTAATTAAGAGATTTTTTTGCTTCAACTTAGTTATCCCTCTCTTTTTGAACTGTGTTGCATCAGTTGCATTTCCAAGGATGCCGACTTGAGAGCATTTACTCGTGGTCTTAACCAATATCACACTCTGACTCCTTTCTCATGGATCCATTCTTGAAGGTTGAACAATCATAATAGTTCAGTAATTATATAAAAATAGTAAAATTTCAATATCTTATTTTCTATTTTTTTGAATTAATTTTATATTTTTAAATATTTTTAAATTAAGAATTATAAAAAATTAATTTGATCTTAGATCCTTGTAGAATCCTACCACATATGCTATATATATTTTTCTAAAATAGTGGACATGTATGAAATGTTACTTATTTTTTAATTTCATTCCAATTTAAGTCTAACCCACTATGCATATGAATACATGATGCATCAAAATTTCGATAAATGGATACCAAATTTACATCAAAAATAGCTTGCAAACCCCTAAATGATATTTTAATTTAACAATTAAATTTTTTAATTTTATATTTTTTAAAAATAATTTTTTATTTCAAATATATATTTTAAATTTAAAAAATTATATACTTAATCAAAATTAATGATTTCAGTGAGATTGTGTAGATAACATATTTTATGAAATCATACTTGTTGGGAGGTAATTTGTTATCGAATCGAAGACATGAATCAGTGGGAAGGCACGTGATAAAGCATGAAGGATCGATGCCACAGCACAGTTAGAGATGGAGGTATCCGATCCTGGAGGTAGAAGTCTCTCCCGATCTATGAAAGGGCTGTTTGAAAGAAGTCATCTAGTACATAACCCGGGACCTCTCAATCTTAGCTTCGGACCCCGACAATCCTTGACTCCTGACGATCTTCTTAAGTGGAACACCAAGGTCCAGCCAATCTCTGACTTCAGCTATAGTTATACTTGGGCCCATGTCGATCCTCATCCCACAGTGCAGTTGACTCCAGCCACTCCCTCCTTTTAGCACCCATCTTCATCAGATCACGCCGAAGCCTCCACAAATGAAGCCAGTTCGATCCTACCAGCATCCTTATTTCAAATTCAATAGTGCCTGCGGCACCCCAGCTGGCTCAGAAACAGATTAGGCAGGGATAACCGCCTGACCCCAACAAACTCGGATAAAAATCTTGTCATATTATGCCCAAATCGGCCAGACAATGTCTGTCTAAAATGGCTCTAGCCCTCGCCTACAAAAATCGCCTATAGAGGACCCCTAAGGTACGCGCACATAATCTCTCTAACACTATTTTTCTGAGATTTTACTTGGGTGTCAGAGCATCTTTGTCGAAGCCAACTTCAGTCAGGACTTACCTTGCAGGTCACTTCCCCGAAGGACTGTGCCACCACTTTGACCGAGTCTTGGATTTCAGCGACAACAGATTGGTGCTAGAGGATCCTGATTCGATTTCGAGGAGCAAGAGACCAAGATCATGGCCCCACACAGAATGTCTTCCCAATGATTAGCTGCCACTGCCACCTCCCAGCAGCAGAGAACACGGCCAATCAACAGGCCCAGGTGCAACCCCAAGAGGCTCTTTTATCTGCTCCACCCCTGGTGATGGCCGTCAGCGCGGAGTAGTTCAACCTACTGTTTCAGCAGATGCAGAACCTGACCACCACTGTCCAGGCAATGCAACAACTCCATGTTGCATCTACAGCAGCGATGCCTGCACAGCAGATCAATGCAGCATCGACGGCGGCAGCAATAGCACAATTGACCAACGTCGCACCGGTAGCGGATCCACAGCCAGCCAACCTAGTACAACAATCTGCACCACCACTGGAGGAGCGACCACAGGTCCCCCCCGGACCCTGAGCGAGGGAGATAGACTTGCCATAGCTGAACTCAAAGCCCAGAGCAGCGAAGGCAGGGGTCTCCGAGTCCCTGCTTTAGGCAGGACTTGACTCCTAGCTGGCGATCTCCTTCATGGCATTTGGAGGACTGCATTGTCCAAGATGTGGATATCAACTGCAAACTTCAAAAGATGAATGAGCAGCTCGAGGTGCTTCGCAATTAAGCTCCGATGCGAGATGACGGATTCCACATCGATCCACCCTTCAATGCTCGGCTCATGCAAGAGCTGCTCCCCAATAACTTCATACTGCCACAGTTGGAGAGCTACCATCGGATTATCGATCCGTTGGACCACCTGAAAAGTTTCAAAGCCCTGATGCTTTTCCATAGGGCTATCGATGCTGCACTCTGTCGAGCCTTTCCGTTTACTTTAAAGGGCATGGTTCGACATTGATACTCTAAGTCTGAAGTCATGGACGGTCCATTCATTTTACCAAATGAGTCATTTGTAAGTGGGTCATTTTGTCAGCAGCAGAAGGCAGTGGAGAGGATCAGACTCTGTGGTCAACATCAAATAGGAGGGAGAGTCCATCCGATCTTACCTCAGTCGCTTCAATGCATCTATACTGGAGGTTTGCAACCTGGATCAATCGGTCGCCATAACTGCCCTGAAGGGCGGACTTCTAAAGAATGGTTTTCGGTACTCTTTGGAGAAGACCTACCCTCGCGACTTCGCCGATATATTGGCTTGAGTGAAGAAATACGCGTGCGCTGATGAAGCATTTGAAAATGAGCCACCGACAGATGTAGCTGTCGGAGAGAAGAAAGAAGAGGAGATGAAGTCTCCATTGAGCGATTGGCAGCCCTCTCACTCTGCACCTAGACATCGAAGGTCCCAAACTCCCCTATGGAACCCTTGACAAAAGAATTCCTTCAGAAAGCGACATGTCTCCGCCTAAGAGATTCACAAACTACATGCCATCGAACGCCACCTGAACCCAAGTGTTAATGGAAATCAGGGATCGGATCTCTTAAGCAGGGAGGTTGTAGTCCCATCCTGATGGCCGAAATCCTAATAAGTATTATCTTTATCACTGCAACCATGGCTATGACACCAAAGACTGTCTCCAGCTTTGGGATGAAATTATGGAGCTTATTCGGCGTGGGTGCCTGGATCGGATCATCAGGCGTCGATAAGAGCAGTCCGAAGAACGATGGAGGTTGTCCCACCCGCCAGAGCAGCGACAACGAGAGCCTTCCAGAGATCGACCTCCCGCCAGAGTAATAAATACAATAACCGGAGGACATTGAAGCTGAGCGAAGGAATTTTCCGAACCAACCAAGAATCAGAGAACTGAAGAATCCATCGCCTTTAGCCCTTTATTGAAGAAGATGCTTAAGGAGTTCAGTTCCAGCATAATGATGTAGTAGTTGTATCTTTAAATATCGCAAACTATGATGTATGTCGTATTTTGATTGATAATGAAAGTTCAGTAGATGTATTATTTGATGATGCTTTCTCCCAAATGGATATATCCCTTGATCGTCTAGGGCAATTGGACTCCCCTCTTATGGGATTTATTGGAGACGCGGTGCCTGTCGAAGGAGTCATAACTCTCCTTATAGTGGTCGGACAACCCCCCTGGCGATCTGAAGCCCAAGCTGACTTCTTAGTGGTTTCGGGCACCGTCGGCCTACAATGCCATCCTAGGATGCCTAGGACTCAACACTCTTCGAGCAGTGGTTTTTACTTACCATCTGAAGATGAAGTTTCCAATAGAGTTCGGAGTTGCCGAAGTCCGTAGAGACCAGGCCCTGGTGTGGCAGTGCTACACCATCGCACTCTGTGGCTTGAGATCCTCTAAAGCTTATCTAGTGGACGGATTGGACACTTGGGATGAGCTATCCAAAGAGCGAGGAGAGCCGGTGGAGGATCTGGAGATGATCCTACTGAATGACGGCAACAAGGAGCACATTGTCCACATCGGATCGAAACTCAATCAGGTAAACCAAAAACGTCTCCTTTTTGCAGAAAAATATAGACGTGTTCATCTGGACCCTAGCTGATATGCCAGGCATCGATCCGGAGGTAATGGTGCATCGGCTGAGCATTAACCCGAACCATCGGCCCATTAAGCAAAAGAAAAGAAGCTTCGTGCCCGAACAATAGAAAGCAATAGCCGAAGAGATGGACAAGTTACTTGCTACTAGCTTCGTCTAGGAGGTAACATATCCAAGTTGAATCGCGAATGTGGTCTTGGTGAAGAAGATAAATGGCAAGTGGTGGATTTGCATCGACTTTACCGACCTTAACAAGGTGTATCCGAAGGACAGCTACCCCTTACCTCCTATTGATCAGCTGGTGGACGCCACTTTGGGATATGAACTCCTCACCTTCATGGATGCCTTTTTGGGATACAATCAAATCCGGATGGCAATCGAAGATGAGGAGAAAATAGCTTTCATTACTGATCGAGGTCTCTTCTGTTACAAGGTTATGCCCTTCGGTCTAAAAAATGTAGGTATCTATCAGTGCCTTGTGAATAAGATCTTCAAGGATCGGATTGGGTGGAACATGAAGGTCTGTGTGAAAATAGGATAAGAACGAGGAAGTATGAAAATAAAAGAAAATCATGCCAAAATTTTATGATTTTGGTATGATTTAATTATATGTGATAGATCTTTAGAAGATCTACATGATGACACTAAAATTATTAATTTTTATTAATTTTTTTTTTAAATATTTATATATATTTATTCATAAAAAAATATTAAAAAATAAATTTAAAAAAATAAAAAAATCAGTTTTAGAATCATGTTTAGAATGATTCAAGCTACTGAGATCTAACCTCAAATTTTTTTTTGAAATATTTGAAATTAAAAAATATTTTTATAATTATTTAAATAATAAAAAATATTATAAAATAAAAAATATGTAAAAATAGTGTTATAATTTAGTTAATATATTATTTGAAGCATATGACATATTTGTTTTGAATTTATAAGTTTTAAAATTATTATTAAAATTGTTTTAAATTTATATATAATTTTTAATTATCATTAAACTCTCGTGTTTTGTTATACTTGCAGATATTTATAAGAAAAAATTTAGAGCATAACGTTCATTGACTTTAATTAATTATATATTTTTTAACATATATTTATTTATACAAAAGTTATTAAAAAATAAATAAAAAATAAAAAATTAGAGTTTTTTTTGAAATTAAGAATAATGTTTAGAATGATTCAAGCAATTAAAATATTTGAATCTAACTTGGGATTTTTTTGAAATTTTTGGAATTAAAAATATTTTTATAAATATTTAAATAGTATAAAATATTATCAAATAAAAAATATGTAAAATTAGTGTTATATTACAGTTAATTCAAAAATATTATTTGAAGCACAACATATTTTTCTAAATTCATGAATTTTTACTTTATATGTAATATTTTTTTAATAATTATTAAATTGTCATGTTTTGTTATACCTACAGAAATGAGTAAGAAGAAAGATTTAGAGCGTGATATTGGTTGGGATCATGACGAGATGCTCTCGACTCGACATCATTGGAGATGCAAATGGTGCAACACAGTTCAAAGAAAAAGTGACTAGATTGAAGCAGCACCTGGCTAGTGGTTATCCTGATGTATCCATGTGTCGAAAATATCTGCAAGAGGTCCGATAATTGATGAAAAAATACTTTGCTGATTCGAAAGCAGCAAAAGAAAGGGCAAAGCAGAAAGGGACCAAAGTAGACTGTCGAGCTGCAGAGCCACCTTATCACTCTAGAGAGTCAGAAGAGGTTTCTGCTCCAGATGATGAGGCACAAATTGAGGCTGTCATTCAGACGAGCTTGGCTGATCAGTATCTGTTATAGCCCAAAACCCAAGCTCAATCCAGCAAGACCCAAGCCCAGGAAAAAAAAAAAAAAACAGAGGAAACAAATCGGGAAGAAGACTCTCGATAGGAGTCTTCTTCTCTGGCGAGATCCGGATGAAACGAGAATCCTAGGACCTCTCGGAGTCCTAGGGTCCTCTATAAAAAGACCTTCCCTTTCCCTTGAAGCCGATCATCGGCCCTCTTCCCCTCTCTTTCTCTTCGATTTTCTCGAATTAGAGCTGCGGACACTGCCTTGTTCTCGCTGTGACTGCTCACCGACGAGGTCACCGGAGGTCAAGGTGAGTTTTCCTCCTCTTCCTCTCTTCTTTCCCCTTCCTCCCGTGCATTTGTGCGCGGCTGCCGGCGACGGGAGTCGCCGATTTTTGGTCGGAAAAGAGACCTCTGTTTCGGTCTCTTTTCCCTTGGATTTTCCGACGCTGGCGATCGCAATCGACCGCCGGCCATGCTCCTCCGTAACCGGGGGAGTGGCCCCCCTCTGCCGCCGGCCTCCGCGCGGCGGCCGCGGCCTGAACGGCCCGGCACAAGGAGGGGACTGCCGTCCCCTGTTCGGCCTGGAAGGAGCCCGAGAGAAGAAGAAAAAGAAGAAAAAAAAGAAAAGAAAAGAAAAAGAAGAAAAAAAAAAGAAAAAGAAGAAAAAGAAGAAAAAAATGAAGAAAAAGAAGAAAAAAGAGAAAAGAGAAAAGAGAAAAGAAAAGAAAAAAAAAAGAAGAGAAAAGAAAAATAAATAAATAAATAAATAAATAATAAAATAAAATAAAAAAAATGAATGAGAGAGAGAGTTTCTCTCTCTTCTCTCTCTTCTTTTAGTCTGAACCCTTACTTTCTCTCTCTGAAATTGAACTTTCTCTCTCTATTTTCTCTCTCTAGAATTTTTTTTCTCTTGATGGATTCCTCTCTCTAAAGTTATTCCTCTAGGATTAGCGTAGTGGAAGGTTTCATTTGATGATTTTGATCGAGTTTAGGGAAGTGATTTTAAGTGAGGTTTTGATTTGGGATCTGTTTAGATTGAATTTTGAATTAAAATTAATGTAAAAATATAATTTTGGATAATAGGCACTGAAGAATCTCCTAGAAGTTAGTCGATCCATTCATCCAGTGCTCCATGAAAGGTAAGTAATGAATCATCTTCTCGAGATATTTCATATTAATTCAGAAAATAAATAATTATTCTCTGAAATTATGCATGATTTATGAAATTATGTTTTGAAAGAAAAGTGCTTTTGAATTGTTATGGTATGTCAATTATGCACATGTTCAGTGAAAAATTATGATATATTATGATACTAAGTGTTTTGATACGGATCGGATTTATGCTCTCAGCCTAACTATGTTTCTGTGGGCCCCGCCAATGGAGATTATACGTTGGTACTCAGTGGATCCTGCCAGTGGGGGTTGTGCGCTGGTGTTTGTGGACCCTGCCAGTGGGGGTTGTGCGCTGGTGTTTGTGGACCCTGCCAGTGGGGATTGTGCGCTGGTATTCTGTGGACCCCACTAATGGGAGTTAAACATTGGTCATAGTCAAGGCTGTTGAGTTATGAGTGTTTTTGAATCAAATCGGATTTATGATTATATTATATGTGAATAATTGAAAATATTGGATTTGTATTAAATCAACATGAAATATATTTTTGCAGCATTGTTCTTGAAAATTATATAATATCTGAAATATCTGGTAGAGATACTTGTTACTTACTGGGCTGTCTAGCTCATTACCTTTCTTTCTATTTTTCAGATTCAGATAATTAATTTCGAGCATGGAAAGAAATATTGGGACAGAGCTTTTAGAGACGAGATTAGCATTGTCAACTTCATTGAACTTAGACCTATTGTTTTATTTTTAGTAAAATTTTATTGGATGTAAGACATTTGATTTAAATTACTTGAATCAAAGTTGAATAATAATTATTTGAATTTATTCCGCTGTCATGCATTGATATCGTGATGAGATGCCTTGCATGCTTATGGAGAGAGTTCTTTATAAGTATGCGGCGGTTGCCGCGACCCTCGATTCACAATCTCGGGTCGGAGGCGTGACAGTATCGATTGGAGGAGATGGCCCGATATAGAGAGTGATTTGGACCATCATGCTACGAATCGGGGTCTGGACAGCGATCGATGGAAGAGAATTCGAGTTAATGCATATTTAATATATTTTTTCTTTAATTTTAGGATGATATAGTTGTAATATAATGTAAATAAATATATATTTAAAATTTTGGATCAAGGGTCTTTGTACCGCTACCTACTCAAAATTTGAATCCAAATATGTCAATAATATGCAATATAATACAATTTTGGGGTTGTATTTATGAATTAATAACTTGAACACCCACCAAAAAAAAGAAACGCAAACAAAAAAAAATTATACCAATACCGAACCGATACGCCGAGGCGTACTGTGTCGGTGCGTATGGTACCGGTGCCGTACCGTATCGATCCGCCATCGGTACGACATCTGGTATTGGTACAGCGATCCTTGATCCTGGCAATACAGGAGATGATCCCACCAAAGAATATAAAAGAAGTCCAGTGGCTTATAGGCAGGGTGGCTCCGCTGAATCAATTCATCTCTAGATTGGCTGAGTGTTACCTTCTGTTCTTGCAAACCCTACGACTTGGGCAGTTCATAATTCGGTTTTAGATCGAAAATCGGCTCGAATCGAACCAAAAAATTGAACCAAATATAGTTCAGTTCGATTTTTGGTTTTCATTTTTAAGAATTTTGATTTTTGGTTCAGTTCGGTTAAAAATCGAAAAACCCAAAAATCAAATCGAAAATCGAAGTCATAATTTAAATTTATGTTGTTTACTATGTTGAGAACTTGTTGGTTACATGGAAGATTGGATATTTAGATTTGATCTACTGTTATAATTTGCTATGATGCTTGATTGCTTGTTTGTATTGTAGATGATGTAATTTTTGATATATTATATTTTGTTTATTATCAATTTATCATTTATCAAATATCAATGTACCATTACTTATCAATTGTTGATTTTTAATGTAAAAAATTATCAATCAACAGATTCAACAGATCTTGAATTTAATTAAATGTAATGTAACAAACTAACAATGAATCAACAATAATTATTTGAATATGTTGTATCAAAAATGGATAATTGAAAATGAAAAAAATTGCAAAAAAAATCAAAAAATTGAATCGAACCGAACCGAAATTCTCGATTCGATTTCAGTTCAGTTCCTCTCTTATTCGGGTCGATTTTTGGTTTTTATTTTTTTGTGGTTTTCGGGTCGGGTCGATTAAAACCGAATGAACAGCCCTACTTGAGACAACCCAAGAACTTTCAATGGACCGAAGAGTGCTAACATGCCTTTAAGGAGCTGAAGAAATATCTTAGCTCCTCACTGCTTAGCAAATCGAAGCCTGATGAAGAGCTTTATTTGTACCTAACGGTCTCACTAGCAGCCATAAGCGCAGTGTTGGTCCATGAGCAGGACAAAGTCCAAAGGCCGATCTACTATATCAGTCGAGTCTTACATGATGCGAAGACCGGATATACCAAGTTGGAAAAGCTGATCTTTGCTCTCATCATTGCAGTCCGAAGACTGCGGTCTTACTTCCAAGTGTATCCGATTACTGTGCTAACTGATCAACCACTCAAGACGGTCTTGCATCAGCCTGATACTTCTGGGTGATTAGCGAAATGGGCAATTAAGCTCACAAAGTTTGAGGTAAAATTCCAACCTCGGCCCTCCACCAAAGCTCAAATATTGACAGACTTCGTTATGGAATGCACTATCCCGGATGACCTAGAAACACCAGAGCCAACTCAGGAAGGGAATACACTGGTGGAACAGAGCTCATCAGGAGACTTAGATGACTTTTGGGTAGTGCATGTGGATGGATCGTCGAACTCTACAGGATTAGGTGATGGCCTCTTACTCCTTGGACTCGAAGGATTTATTATAGAATATGCCTTGAGATTTGATTTTCCAACCATTAACAATGAAGCAGAGTATGAAGCCCTCCTCGTCGGATTGAGAATCGCAAGGGAACTCAAGGTGCAGAAGCTCAGGATTTGTACTGATTCACAGCTGGTAGTAGGACAAATGAAAGGAGACTTTGAAGCCCAGGAGGAGAATATGGAGTACCTCCAAAAAATGAAGGATCCAACCCCAGTGTTCACTGACTTTGACATTCGGCAGGTGCTCCGGTCCGAAAATTCGAGAGCAGACCTATTATCTAAATTGGCAACATCGGCTCCAAGAGACCTCCCTTAAAAGTCATTCTTTGAGGTTCTAAAGAAGCCCAGCACTGCAGAACCGATCCCAGTCTTGTAGATCAACTACGAACCTTGTTGGATGAATCTCTTTATCCATTTCTTACGAGATGGAGTGCTATCTGCAAACTCTAAGGAGGCTCAGAAGATCAAACATCAAGCTCCCCACTGTCTTCTACAAAAATAAGCTCTATAAAAGATCCTTTTGCCTACCACTTCTCAAAGTCACTGGAAACCATCTGGACGGAAAGTCACTAGCCTATAAGATACTTTGGCAAGGGTACTACTAGCCCACAATGCAGGATGATGCGACTAACTTCGCCAAGCACTATGACCGGTGCCACTGGAACGCTAATGTTCAACACCAGCCGGCTATTCCACTGGTCCCGATGGTCGCTCCTTGGCCATTCGCACTATGGAGGATGGATATTCTAGGTCCCTTTCTACCAGCATCGGACTAGAGAAAGTTTTTACTCATGGCCATCGACTACTTCATCAAGTGGATAGAAGCTAAGCTCCTAGCCAAAATTACTGAAGCCAAAGTAACTGACTTCGTGTGGAAGTTCATCATTTGTCGATTCGGTCTCCCACGGGTGCTGATCATCGACGACGGACGCTAGTTCTCAGGCTCCAAATCGCCAAGTTTTGTCGAAGCTACGACATTGCCAACACTTTACTTCAGTGGGACACTCGTAGGCCAATGGTGAGGTTGAGGTAACTAACCATATCCTTTTATAGGGACTAAAGGCAAGGATCGGTCGAGCTAGAGGAGCATAGGTGGATGAGTTACATAGCATGCTTTTGGCTTATCGAACCACTCAAAGGACACCCACAAAGGAGACACCCTTCAACCTCTCCTTCAGAATAGAAGCCATCATTTCCATAGAAATCAGACTCCCTTCAATCGGGTAGAAAGCTACGACGACCAAAGTAATGCAGGGTAGCTTCATGCAAATTTGGACCTACTTGAAGGAGTTTGCGAGAAGGCTCGGGTGCGGATGGCGGCATGTCAACAAAGGGTGGCGCGATACTACAATTCCCGTATCTGGAAGGAGTTCTAGGCTGGCGATCTAGTCCTACATCGAGCCAAAGTTTTTCAATCTACAAAATGCAGAAAACTATCTCTGAAGTGGGAAGGCCCCTACCAAGTGGACGAAGTCATCAGATCGAGAACTTACCGCCTCAAGCAACTAGATGGAGCACTTTTACCTCGGCCATGGAACTCGAAGAATCTTTGAATATATTATCAATAATTTAACTCGACAATCGCTAATAAAACAATCCTTTTCAGAAACATTATCATCTCTTGCAACTAATAGGCCGAAGACCTCACACGATCTTGAGCGATGAATGCCGTTGGTCCCAAGACAAGTAGAGCAAAAATCTTTGGTCGTGCGAGAAGCGAGGGCTAACCTAAAAGGAACCTCGACACCCATCGATCTTAGGCATCAACCATTAAGACCTCGGCGCTTAAGAAATGGGGGCTAACCTATAAGGACCTCTGAAGGCCGCTCGCTTTTCAGTGAGCCAACGGCCCATGAAGACCTTAGTCATACGAGAAGTGGAGGCTAACCTATAAGGATCCCCAACGCTTATCGATCCAACCTACATGGGCAGAAGATCTCGATGACTAAGAAGCGGGGGATAACCTACAAGGATCTTTAAAGGACGCTCGCTTTTCAACGAACTAACGTCCATGATGACCTTAGTCATGCAAGAAGCAGAGGCCAACCTATAAGGATCCTCGGTCCGTCAACTTCGACAATAAACGAGGGCTAACCTACAAGGACCCTCGACCTACCGACATTGGCAATGCACGAAGCCTAACCTAATAGAAGAACCTTTGGAGAGCGTTAAGGACTCTTAAGATGAAGGCAACACCCAGCCTGTTGAAGTTTTATGGTTTCATGTATGTATGATTTTTTAAAACAAGTACGCAACGAAATTTAAAAATTTTCAGATTAAATCTAATTTAATCTAAGCATACATAAGATCATATCTTCAAACCATAAACAGGATCATCATGTGTGAGATAAGATTCAGATATAGAAATCAAATAGGAAAAAATAAATTTAAAACATACCTGGACATGAATCAATCTTCAATGCGAATAGATGATCATGGATGTCCTTTGAAGGTTCCTTGTAGCCGCACAAGCGTCCGACCTCTACGGATATCTACACGAGACTCTGATTTGATCAGAAGCCTTTTAATCTCACCAGGATACTAGCTTCCTTATAGAGATCCTATCTTAATGGTTGAAAATCTTTTTTTCTCCTAAGACACTCTTAGAGAACAAGAAGATGTAGGAGGATCTTGATCTCTATGCTAGAGATCATGAAAAGAACCCTTTCTTCTCTTTTCTTCCTAAAATCCATGCATCAAATCTCTACAATAGAGATGTAGGAATTTTGTCTAATTTTCGGACAAAGAGAAGAGGAAACATCTATGTCTAAACATGGACAAAAGGGAGAGAAGGAGATATCCAAACAACCAACAATTGGTTGTGTTAGAAAGAAGGGATCAAAGCATAACAAACCTCACGCCATATCCATGCACGCCATCCCTCTCCTTTCTCATAATTTTCACACACACAAGGGCCTCCTTTTGGGTGTCAAACCTGATTTGAAAATCCCCTTTACACGTCCCATAGGTGCTACTTAAATAGGTGTTGGATGAATACAAGATTGACTAGGAGATAGAGTCCAAAACTATTAGGACTCTAGCAAAATTCATGCCACCCAACTCAACCAGGATTCACCCAGATTTTACACGCTGAAAGGGATTTTTTTCTTCTCTTTTACACGCTAATAAGATGAGGAAACATGACGTTAAAAACTGGTTGTGGTGTGGCGTCAAATTGGTTTGGGGCGTGGGCTTTGTTGGCGCATGGATAGAAGGTAGTTTATGATCATGGGACTCTTATTTAAATTGCTGTTTTAAATCCAATTAAAACACCAATTAATTCCAATCATATTAGGACCAGATTAGACTCAAATAAATAGAAATCCAAATATGATTTGGAGTCCAATTAATTTAGATTAGATGTCTCCTAATTGGAGGAGTCTTAGTCTAATTGGACTCTTTCTTGGTGCTTGAGTCAAACTCAATTTTTAATCCTAATCCAATTATAATTTGGTGCACCTATGGAAATGAGGATTTCTAGTCCAATTAAGAATACATGCATCCTAGTGTAATTAGAAATTGGGTCAAATCTAAATCTTAATTCAACTGGGATTAATCATCCGATCTTTTTGGGATTATCCTATAATCCTATTAGGTTGATCAAATCAAATCTATAATAAGTCAAATTAAATCCAATCAAATTAAACTTGATACAAGCCCCATTGCTCAATCAAATTAAGCCAATTAGCAATTCTATTACTAATTAATCCTCCTATAACTCACTAACTCTTTAATAAGTTACATAATGCAACATTTGTATTGGATCAATCATCAATCAAATTGATAATCAAATTCTGTTATGATTTATAATCGTAATTCAACCATCTGATCAGTCAAAATCTTCTTTTGTGTATGACCCCATAGGTTCTATTCCTATCACAATATCACTGAAACTCTTTTTAATGGATTGGGATAATTTCAACTCTGCCCACTAAGGATCATTGATCATCAAGATGATCCTCATGAGTCTCACAATCCACCAGGGACACCTAGCAGTATGTAGTGGCAATCCAGCAGAATAAAAGATGAACCTCTATGTACAGTTAGTATATGATACAATCCCTCTATCGTGAGTCCCGATCAGATGGCAGGTCATGGATGAATCGTCAAACCTCAACATTGGTCATATGATAGATTCAATCAGTTTGAGTCTATATGTGATTCTATAAAAATTTTTTTCCATCAATCACACTGCTATGGTCATAGACTTAAGGACTCAGCCTCTTAAATCTCATAAGACTACTCCCTTCTGCTAGGATCGATAGATCCTATCTTGATGCACACCCCACTCCTACAATGGACCAACTGTCGCCAACATCCACTACAAGGGCTCATTGAGATCCATGTTGATGTGTCAGTCAAACTCCAGCAGCCTCACTGCGAGCAGTAGTGTCATCTCAGGTCAAAGGACCAATCATACAACTGCAGCATCGAGAAAGTCACTAACGAGTAAGCAGATGTCCATGTAACTTCTCATGTTGGTCACACTCAGTGCTAGTTGTTCTCTAACAACCACCTGTACTCTCGCTCTAGTGTCTCTACACTGCAGACTCGAGACCCATTTATCCGAAAGAAGCGATCCATGCACTGGTTTATCTGGATCAATCACCATCCCCATGATGATCCTATGATCAGGAGTAATTTAGGAATCAACCATTAATGACATATGTCTCAAATTCTCAACTCTTAGAGAATGTCATTATCTTGTTAATCCCTTGGATGATTCATAGACACATAAATATGAATGATAATATAACTACCCAATAAGTACAAAATCATGTTCTAGAGATATGAAATGTGTCAGCCAAGATTGGCTTCTAGGGCATACATCCAACAATCTCCCACTTGCACTAAAGTCAATCTGCCATGTACCAAGCCCCATCTTCACAAGACAGGCTTTAGTCTTAGACTAGCTAAGTGACCTACTAGTGAGTCAACCACATCACATGTGGAGTTTGCTCTCTGCAACT
The DNA here is from genome assembly GCF_000442705.2 of Elaeis guineensis. Classification (NCBI taxonomy): domain Eukaryota; kingdom Viridiplantae; phylum Streptophyta; class Magnoliopsida; order Arecales; family Arecaceae; genus Elaeis; species Elaeis guineensis. The sequence goes on from NC_025997.2 coordinate 44,041,353, forward strand.
CTATGTATTTCTACTCGAGGTAGTCGCGTGTTCAGCTACTCTATGTGCTTGGATATTTAGTGAGACCTAGGCTCCTTAGCAAGGGCTATGATGCTTTTGTCTTTGCAGTGTAGTGTCATAGCATTTAATGGCACGACATCCAATTCTGCAACTAACGTTAGAACCAGAATGCATCCTACACATCTACAGTGCACTCAGCTTTCATTGATCGATTACTTGGAATCCTTCCAAGATATCGATATAGAAACACACCTCATAATGTAGATATTCTACCATCAATATTAGACAAAATCTGATTTGATGTATCCTCTCACTTCTAGCTTTGATCCTTCTCCAAATTAAGAACATATCCTCAGTTCTTTTCAAAAGCTTAAGGATATTTTTATAGCAATCCAGCGCTCACAGTCTGGATACAACTGATATCTACTTGTGACAATCATAGTATTATTTATATCAGTTCAAGTACATTACATGGCATACGACTATGTCCGAGAGGGTAGCAGACCCCTATCCGAGATTCTATACTGAACCCTTTCAACATCTAGTCTCTGTATTTTATCTGTAAAAATACAAGCATCCAATTGCATCTATCACTATAGATCTTTAGGATACTCGTTTTATGTCTTTTATGGAGAAATCTATATTCAATCATATTTTAACTGATGTCAGTATTGGACACTCCCACTGATCCTTTTGAAACTCATAATTCCTCGTATCTGATCCAACAATTTGATCATATGAAAGTTCTAACTCTAAGATTATTATAGACTTTGTGATTTCCTATCACAAGAAGTGAAATCCATAAGCTATTTCATATAGAAATATTCAAAAGATCTCTACTCAGGAAAGTTATTTCACATCCTTTTCTTGAAGGCGATGTCATACATTGCCTCATTGTAGGTTCTGGGATCATCTCTATGCTCCCCATCTCTCATGAGAAACTACTTTCTTTACATCCTCTGTCAAGCATACCCAAATATCTTTCGAGAGGATAGGAGATGCTACTATATATACGAGATGGAGGAGGAATATACTACTGGCTCATGATGAATAGGTTCTTAAGGTCCTGTGGCTCGTTGCTTTTCAGAGACACTCTCTTGGAGCTTTACTTTCTTCCCACTGCTTTATCTTGGTTAAATAATTTTCAAGGAGATAGCATGTCGGGTCACAATCACATTGTAATCCTTTCAGAAAGTAGTATCCTAAACTCTTTTAGGATGAGCTTTATAGACCTATCCTCTAACATATCCACCTATTGTGCTAAACATAGGTCGGACATCTTTGAATCTCAAAATAATCAAGATTCAGTTCTCACCATGTCATATCTTATACGGTGTGGTAGAAACAGGTTTAGAGAGAACCCAATTTCATAGAAATAAAGCATGTCCCTAAAAAAATATAAATCAGTGATGTTCATCATGGATCAGACCATATCTCATATAGTCCCTTGACTCTTCTTATCTCGTTGAGCTGAGATTTACTAAGAGAGGTCCAATATGAAACTATGCCATTTTATGAGATAACCGAGAAATTTTTTTCATTGGTATTGCATCCTCGATCCGATCGAAGTACCTTTAAAAATTTTTTGATTTGCTTTTCTACTTTATATTTGAATTATTTGAACTTTTCAAAAATTTTAAATTTATATCTCATATACAAAGTAGAGACAACTCCTTGATTAGCACATCACATGGGCTATATACATCAAATGTGTACAAGGATAAGTATCTTAGTAGTCTTTTTTTCTGTCCTATAAGAGTAGTTTGGTCATATTTCCTCAAAGAGATGATACACAAACTAGATTTGACTCAACAGTCAATGAGCCCAAGCCCATATTTCTCCGGTTAATCATTTCTTCTCCAATACGACTTAGCCTAAGGATCCACATATACTTTAAGCTTATCTCAATTCTGGATCTCTCAGATCCAATGGTATTGACTACTTGCTCAAGTTCATAGATGCATCATTATGCGAATGATAGAGATTGTCTCTAAGTACCAAATCCAAACGAAATCACAAAGGACAGATACCCATTGCCACATTAGCAACTGTTGCTGTATAGCCAATTTCAAGGGTTACTTCCTCAGTCTTCTATATTCCCATCGACTCTACACTAGAGTCAATAGCTCAACTGGGAGGAGAAAATCGTAAGGATGGTATTGAGCAACTTCGACGTGCCTACTCTAGGCGTGTCTTTGTTTCTTCAGGCTCTTTAGGTATTTACTTCTGAACTCTTTCAAGGTTCTTTTGTTATCAACACTTTGACCAATTCAGATAAAGTGCCATGATGGTCTTCATATGGTAGTTTATCATAAACTATCCATATAAACTAATCAGGGATCGCAGGATCAAATCCATAAGCAATTCTTTGTGCATGATTATGTCGAGCCTTTTGAGCTTCTTAATATCCTTGATCATTATCAAATAACGATCATATACTGACAGTCCATTACGCATCATATGCACTGTGCGACTCTGATCACCTCACAATACTTGTAGATGAATCAACATGTTATTGGCAGTGAACATATGCTTATGCATAGCACCTATCTTTATTGTCATTGTCCATCCACTCATCAAATATAGCTCGTTGACTATGGGTTGGACGAGTTGTTAATATTAAAATAATCTGGTAGAAAATATTGCTTAATTTTCTAAAATTAAGAATAATTCTTAAGTTTGTGAGTCAGTTTATGTAATTAGTTTCGGTTAATCAGTTGATATCTAGGATTCGAGCTAGAGGATTGAAAGCTGATACAATGAACAGCAAAGAGCAAAGATTCTAATTGGATGTTTGTACTTATTTTGTAATTTGCTCTAGGAACTTTTAGATGCAAAAAGAGACTCACTATTTTATCAGTTCTCCCACACTCTCTAGGTAGAGAACCAAAAACCCTGACGCGATAATTGGGTTTCTAGTGGGTCCTGTGGTCCCACCGATGTCATGCACCTCACCTAATAGTTATTGGTAACATGAATAAACACTGATGCGTGGACAACTCTTTGCCCAGATGCTTCTCTAAGTATGTTGCTGCCATTTGGTCTCTAAGTCATGTGGGCTCACCTAACAGTTATTTCCCGCACTTTTTAGTTAAGCCAAACTCACCGTTCACAAGCTGGTGTAAAGCCGTCATTGGGTCCCTCACCTAACAGTTATTAGGTCCAATCCCATCTTTACCCCACAGTAACTCTTCGCTAATAGAGTGGTTGTGTTTCCGATGCAACTGAACCACTGTGATCAGCCGAGGACAATCAGCGCGGTAGCATGCCCACACATCTACAATGGTGGAAGACCTAGGACTTAATATTTGTGGAGAGATTTGGGTTTAGATCTTATCTAATCAGTTATCACATGACTGATGAATTGGCATGGGTTAAGGTTAATCGATTCTACATATGGGTGTCAATCAATTCGATCAACAATAATTGTATGATCTAAAGCTCTATTGACCTCACCCTAATCAATACTTGACTCGCTTTGATCAGTTGCAAAATCGATTTAGATCCAACATGATCAAATCAGAAATCCTTTAATGTAATCAAATTACAGGACCTAACTTGATCTATCCATGACCAATCTCTCATGCACAAACACTAATTTCAGATCTTAAATCAAAATTTTCAGATCTAAATTCTTTGCATGAAGAGTAAATTTTGATCTCAAAATAATTTCAGACCATGCACACAAATATGTATCACATACATAAACAAGTTCAGATCATAGAAATAAATTTCAGCCCTAAACATGCTTTCATATATCATATATATGAATTAAAACAAATCTCAAAACTCTTTTCAGATCTAAATAACAAAATATATATCACATATATGCTGTAAAAATCAGATCTAAAAAAAATTCAATCTAATTGAAAATTTTAACATCATTCTAGGACAACCATTCAGCATAACAAATTATGCCTAAGCAACCATATGTCAGAACGATATCAAAATCTTTCAGATCTGAAATTTTTTTCTACAAATTTTGAATCTAAATCTTAATCTCATGTATATGATGTGGCTCTGATACCACTGTTAGAGTTTTATGGTTTCATGCACGCATGATTTTTCAAAACAAGTACGTAGCAGAATTTAAAAGTTTTCAGATTAAATCTAATTTAATCTGAGCATGCATAAGATCATATTTTCAAACCATAAACAGGATCATCATATGTGAGATAAGATTCAGATACAGAAATCAAATAAAATAAATAAATTTAAAACATATTTGGACATGAATCAATCTTCAACACGAACAAATAATCATGGATGTCTTTTGAAGGTCCCTTGTAGCCGCATAAGCATCCGACCTCTACGGATATCTACATGAGATTATGATCTGATCAGAAGCCTTTTGATCTCATCGGGGTGCTAGCTCCTTTGTAGAGATCGCATCTTGATGGTTGAAAATCTTTTTTTCCCTTAAGACATTCTTAGAGAACAAGAAGATATAGGAGGATCTTGATCTCTACATTAGAGATCATGATAAAAACCCTTTCTTCTCTTTTCTTTCTAAAATCTATACATTAAATTTCTATAATAGAGATGTAGGAATTTTGTCCAACTTTTGGACAAAGAGAAGAGGAGACATTCATGTCTAAATATGGACAAGAGGGAGAGAAGGAGATGTCCAAACAACCAACAATTGGTTGTGTTAGAAAGAAGGGATCAAAGCATAACAAACCTCACGCCATATCCATGCACGCCGTCCCTCTCCTTTTCTCATAATTTTCACGCACACAAGGGCCTCCTTTTGGGTGTCAAACCTGATCTGAAATCCCCTTTACACATCCCAAGGTGCTGCTTAAATAGGCGTTGGATGAGTACAAGATTGGCTAGGAGATAGAGTCCAAAACTATTAGGACTCTAGCAAAATTCATGTCGCCCAACTCAACCAGGATTCACCCAGATTTTACATGCTGAAAGGGATTTTTTTCTTCTCTCTTACACGCTAATAAGATGAGGAAACATGACGTTAAAAACTGGTTGTGGTGTGGCGTCAAATTGGTTTGGGGCGTGGGTTTTGTTGGTGCATGGATAGAAGGTAGTTTATGATCATGGGACTCTTGTTTAAATTGCTGTTTTAAACCCAATTAAAATACCAATTAATCCTAATTATATTAGGACCAGATTAGACTCAAATAAATAGGAATTCAAATCTGATTTGGAGCCTAATTAATTTAGATTAGATGTTTCCTACTTGGAAGAGTCCTAGTCCAATTGGACTCTTTCTTGGTGTTTAAGTCAAACTCAATTTTTAATCCTAATCCAATTAAGATTTGGTGCACCTATGGAAATAAGAATTCTTAGTCCAATTAGGAATACATGCATCCTAGTCTAATTTAAAATTGAATCAAACCCAAATCCTAATTCAATTGGGACTAATCATCCGATCTTTTTGAGGTGATCCTATAACCCTATTGGGTTGATCAAATCAAATCCATAATGAGTCAAATTAAATCCAATCAAATTGGTCTTGATACAAGCTCCATTGCTCAATCAAATTAAGTCAATTAACAATTCTATTGCTAATTAATCTTTCTATAACTCACTAACTCTTTAGTAAGTTACATAATGCAACATTTGTATTGGATAAATTATCAATCAAATTGATAATCAAATTTTGTTACGATTCATAATCATAATTCAACCATCTGATCAGTTTCTCTTTTGTGTGTGATCCCATATGTTCTATTCTGTCTGGTAGTGAGATATATTATGATTTCTATCAAAATATCATTGAAACTCTTTTCAATGGATTGGAACAATTTCAACTCTGCCCACCAAGGATCATTGATCATCAAGATGATCCTCATGAGTCTCACAATCCATCAGTGACACCTAGCAGTATGTAGTGGCAATCCAGCAGAATAAAAGAGGAACCTCTAGGTGCAGTTAGCATATGATACAATCCCTCTATCGTGAGTCCCGATCAGGTGGCAGGTCATGGATGAATCGTCAAACCTCAACATCAGTCATATGATAGATTCAATCAGCTTGAGTCCATATGTGATTTTATGAAAATTCTTTTTCATCAATCACACTGCTATGGTCAAACTTAAGGACTCAGCCTTTTAAATTTCATAGGACTACTCCCTTTTGCTAGGGTCGATAGATACCATCTTGATGCACACTCCACTCCTACAGTGGACCAACTGTCGCCAACATCCACTACAAGGGCTCATTGAGATCCATGTTGATGTGTCAGTCAAACTTCAGCAATCTCACTGCAAGCAGTAGTATCATCTCAGGTCAAAAGATCAGTCATACAATTGCAGTATCGAGAAAGTCACTAACGAGTGAGCAGACATCCATGTGACTTCTCGTGTTAGTCACACTCAGTGCTAGTTATTCTCTAACAACCATCTGCACTTTCGCTTTAGTGTCTCTACACTGCAGACTCGAGATCCATCTGCCCGAAGAAAGTGATCCGTGCACTGGTTTATTCGGATCAATCACCATCTCTATGATGATCCTATGATCAGAAGCAATTTAGGAATCAACCATTAATGACATATCTCAAATTCTCAACTCTTTGAGAATATGTGTCATTGTCTTGTTAATCCCTTGGATAATTCATGGACACATAAATATGAATGGTAATATAACTGCCCAATAAGTACAAAATCATGTCCTAGAGATATGAAATGTGTCAGCCAAGATTGGCTTCTAGGGTATACATCCAACACAGCCTACGAATATCTTCATAGAATTCCTAAATACAAGGATCGTATGCGACTAAACTCGAACGATGCGAACATAAAGCCAACAAAGCATAAAAATATAGGTGAAACAAAAATTTCAAGTTCATTTTATTGACAAGTTTACTACAGAACTGACAAGACATGTCTACAAGAAAAAAGAATGAAAAAGTACATCGATTTTTTGGAAGGCCTGCCTTTAGCTAGTGAAGCTTCGTCATATGATATTCCTCCGGCCGTGATGCCTGATGTTTCTTTAGCTATTGAACCCATAGCAGCAGGGAGATGGGAGTCAACTTCAGGAAAAAGCCGCTTGGCTAAGCTCCTGCACTCTTCGAAGCCAACGTCTACAGCTATGGCCGATACTTCCGCGACTTCGAGAGTTGCATCACGTAGAGTCGCGGCAAGCTGGTCCTCCAACAACCTAATAGTAGCTTCGGCATGTTTGGCTATGCCATGCTTTTTGTAAGCTTGATACGGAGTTCAGTCACTGCAGCCCTGTCTTTGCTCAAAGCTACTGAAAGGTCAGTGGAGGTCTGTTGGGTAGAAATGAGTTTGTGCCGAAGGACATCAGTTGCCAATCTCTTAGTATCCACCACTCAGTTGAGTTCTATGATCAAGTCCTCAGCTGAACAAAGATTGCTTTGGAGTTGATCGATCTGGGCAGCTGAATTTGGCTTGACTTCATTAGCGGCTTTGTTCGATGCTATGGTGTACTTCAGTCTTATTATCTCATTCTGGACCTTGAGCAATCGTTCATTGTAAAGAACTTTTGCCGCCTCCATCCTCCAATTATTATTCCCAGCAGACTTTATGAAATTTATTGCGCTCCTCGATCAACCTACGCTTTTCTGCAAAATACTTTCTGTCTGCTTCAGGCACTTCCTCAGGTGCTCTACTTCTGTCGAAGCTTCATCGTTATTCTTCTTTAATTTTTGAAGTTTTTTTTTAGCTTCGATAGCATCTCGCTGAGCTCGATATAAATCTTCTTCAAGATTCTCAATTTGAGTTCTTAAAGGCAAGGCTGTTGACAGACGGTTAGCGCGGTATGTACAAACGCGCGATCACAATAATCGCACCGAACCAACTGATAGATATCAGAAACAAACATAAACCAAGGGATAGAAGTAAAAATCACTTGTTCATTGATATTAAAATTCTTATTACATTGGCAGGAAAATTTAAAAAAAAGTACAATTTTACATATCTCTGACCTCGGTATGAGGATCGGTGGAGGCACTCGAGACAACCATAGCTGGCTGCTTTGACTCCACTTGCAGCAACAAAACTGGCGCAGCTTCGGCAAGAATGGACACAGGCACAATTTCCGGAGGTGGAGCAGCTTCAGAACGCCCTTCGACAGCCTTGACAGATGGAGGAGCCCTATCTCCTACGGCTCCTTCTTTGGCTCCTTCTTCCTCTTCTTCTTCGTCCAGTAAGCTTAGGTCTATCTCCAGGAAGCACACAACCACCCTCCGACGGCAGATGTCCAGTCCAGTGTTGAAGGCCTCCTAGTTGAAGTCGCATTTCTTTCGAGAACTCCTTGGTGCATGGAAGGTTTCCACTGCTACGCACCCGGCACCGGCAACCCGATTCTAAGCTTTCTTCTCAGCATCAACGACTTTAGCTTGCGCCTCCAGCCACCTTTCCTTCTCCAAAACCAAGTTGGCTTCGGCCTCTCCCAGCACCTTCTTCAGGCGGATGAACCCCTGTTTTGAATCGGCCGTCCTCCATGTTGTTGGTGGGGAGAGCCATGTTGTATAAAACATATAAAACATCTTCTAGCTAAATCATGCTCTCTGATTGTGGGGAGAGCCATGTTTTTGGTGGATTGCCTAGAAAAAGAACCTTTGTTGTATAAAATCGTGTGTTGGTTGAAAGAGAAGGTCAGTTGGTAAGAATGGAGGTTTCTAACAATATGAAGTGGTATTCTTGTTTCCTAAGATCCCACTAATCAAAATGAAGCATTAAACATAATCAAGGAAGTGTCATTGGGATTGCTAGAGTTCTCTGAATTCATGGAATTGTGAAAGCAACTCAACGAGCTTAGAAACATAGGAGAGTTTGGAGTAATTTCAGTAGTGCAGCTTGGTTCTGAATTGGTTTCATCCAAATGCCATGTATTAACATGTCATTCTCAATTTTGAAGATCCAGGGATGAGTATTTTGGAAGCTAATCCATACTTCCCACTTGATGCTTGGCCTATAAGAGTCTTATCTTGATTTTGCTTAGATTTTTAGGTCATCTGACCTGGATGGATCCTTGGTTGATTCATCTTATCATGCAAGGATTGCGGAATCAACCTGAATTATCTGATTTAGGGTGTACCAAGCTAGGCTGGTGGCAGACTGGGTGGTTCTGATATTCGAAATGAGAAACCGGCAAAGGAGGAGGAGAGGGAGAAGGAAGGGGAGAGGGAGAAGGAAAGAGAGGAAAAGAAAGAGAGAGGGAGAGAGAGGAGGGGAGGGAAGGAGAGGGAGAGGGAAAGAGGGCCATCAGAGGCTACCGGTGGGCTGTCAGAGGGCCGCAGAAGCTGGGAGGGCCATAGAGGGCTGAAGGAGGGGCTTCACCCTCCTCCCAATTGAAACAAGGGCCGTGACCCCTGTTTCTTTTTTTATTTTGCTGACTTTAAGTGTAGTCATTTTTTTTGGGTGCTTCATGTGAAATCGGCAATTGGCAATGGGGTTTCCAGCTTCAATTCAGAAAAACAAAAAAAGAAACAAGGGCAGATGGTCCCTGTTTTAATTGGGAGGAGGGCAGAGCCCGTCCTCCAATCCTCTAGCAGCTTCGGTGGCCCTCTGGGAGCCTCCGGACACCCTCCGATAGCCCACCCTCCCTCTCTCTTTTCCTCTCTCACATTCTCTCCCCACCCTCACTGTTGTGTTGGGCTGTGCTTTGCTGGCCTTCACCATCTCTCTTCCTCCCTTCTTCCCTCTCCCTCTTCCTCTCTTTTCCTCTCACCCATTCTCCCTCTTCTCCACTCTCTCTGCTGTGTCGGTTCAAGCCTGGTACAGAACAGCATGGAGGTGTATGAATTGTGCTGTTGGCTGACTAGTCCAGGTCCTGGCACTAGCATAGCAAACCTTGTTATCGTGTCTCATGATGCATCTATCTTACCATAATTGTTTCCTCTAATATTCTCATTGACAAATTCTTCTGTATATGGTTCATTCATCCCCCAGTAGGGCCCACTTATGTTTATGATATTTATTGTTTATTGTTGCTTTCCTGCCCTATATGTTATTTTGTCCCTAAACAGCCAATTTGCTTATCTTTGTTCCAATATTTTTTTGATCCTACTTGCTCGGTGCAGTAGAATTATTCTAGAGTCCATTGGCTCTTCCCATTTGGCTCTTCCCATTCTTTCACACACACACACACACACAGATAAGATTGCTGTGGGCCTGCGGCTATAGAGTGGCAACGGGAACTATACTACACGAACAGTTTGCATCTCGCTCCTAGTCTCGTTGCATTTATGTTTGACTGTTCTCACTCAATTCTGTCTCTTGTTTTGCTTTGGTCATGGTTGTTGACTGTTAGGGCGTGATGTGATGTTGAACGTGAGTAAATTTTGCCATGAAAATTATGGAAAAAGTTTTACTGAAACTTAAAGGCTTATACAGATAGAATATACAAAAGTTAACATGCATATTAGTATTCAAATAGATTTCCACTAAGCATAGATTAGGTAACTGTGTGCAGTAACTTTTGTGATAACCAAAATTTATTCAATTATTTCTTTGAAGCATGCACATTGCATAGTTACTTGACTTGGAAAAATATAGATAGACACACGCACTGGCTAGACACGTGCACTAAACTAAGGTGCACATTCACTGTGTCTGTGGGCTGAGAAACATCCATGAGCGAGCCCATCCAGAGAATCAGATTAATGTACTGAACATATAAAATGAGTAGTTTTTTAATTTTCTTCTTTATTTCTGTTTCTGTATACATCCTATCTAATTTTTTCTCTGCATGCCCTTCTTTTCGCGCTTCTCTTGCAGTAAAGTACGTGATAATTGGAGAAACAGAAGTAATACGTAAAGTTGTAAACAATGGCTTTGTATGCAATATCTCTGTTTCATTAGTTATGCATTCATCATGTATTTGTGATTTGTGGTGAGCTTCCCACATGCTAGTAGAAGCTTTGCCATTTCTATTAATCTTCAATCCTACTTCATGTTCATTCCTTTGTCTAAAACAAATAGTAAAATTCTTCTCATTTGTTAGTATCTTATTACATTAAGAGTAGGATCACTAGCTTCACAAATTATCTTAAAGTAATCGTTCATTGTCCAAAACTTTTGAAAGTCAACTTTCATTAATTGTTATCTCAAAGTAGGCATCCCCAAAATGCAGTGTTGGTCATGATTCCACCATTCTTTTAATATTGCTACCTTTGTTGCTTTTGTTGATGGGTGTAAGGAAAAAACTGATGGCTTACTCACATATATGTTTTTCTTTCTAATCCATCTTCATGATCCTGCAGACCTGGGATGAGCTCTATATTGACGGGATACCTTCCAGGTGTAATTCTCAATGGCTTTATATATATCATTCCTTATGCAATGCTGTCAATGGCCTCATTAGAAGGTTGCGTGTCCAAGAGCAAAAAGGAGATAAAAGCTTGTAGCATGGTATTCTATTTCTTGGTAGGAAATGTATTCTTCTTGAGCTTGTTATCAGGGTCTTTACTGGAACAAATTGGAGAGTCGTTCACTCATCCGAAGGATTTTCCTAGTCACCTTGCAAGTGCAGTTTCAGCCCAAGTAAGATATACAAATACTTGGTTTTGTGATTGATATGTATTATAGTGATTTTCACAATTATTGTACTATAGAGAAAATTTTGCTTTATAAGGCATGCTACATGGTCATCATATACAAGTTGTTATTTGACTAAAGTAATGAAAACAATGTGGAAGAAAAGTAGAGAAGGTAATCCTAGCTAGCTACTATGTGTGCAAATAGTAGGAGCAAAATCCTTTATTTGAATTTTTTTTATTATTTTTCAACTAAAGTTTTTCCAGCAGCTCTCTGCTATCTAGATTTATAATTCTGATATAAGCATATAATTTGATGAGTTATGGGTATCATGAAATTTATCCTATGCAGGCCATATAATGTTACTTGATAACCATCCACATGCAATGGTAATAGACTTCTATTGAGAGTTCATTCTGAACAGGATGAAAGGAACATTGAGATGGGATTGTAATGGCTCAACTAGATTTGTTAGATGATATGGATTATTGTTGGTGTCAATATGTTTGGAGTTTCGGTTCAATATCATAGTGTTTTGTTTTGGAGTAGGGATGAGTATTGTTGTGGTGTAGGAAGGTATCATTAGTTCTACATTGGTTGTGAGTCAAAAGGGACTTTGGCTTATATAAGAAGGGACCATCCTTCTCGCGTGAGGTGCCTTTTGAAGGGCAAAACCATAAGGCCCATGGGTCAGAGCGGACAATACCTTACATGCCGAGCCATGAGCCCTTGGCCGCAACAAGTATAATGGAGATACTTTGTAGATGGTGATTGATATCAGATGAGCCATTAGTGTATGGAGTGGATAATTTGGATAAATTTAAATGGATATATATGGCTTTATATAAATGTGAAGGCCAAACTATCAAATAGAAGCACTTGTCATGCCTTGTCCCAACAATCCTTTTTTCATGATTATGTTTTTCTGTTTTTTCAAGCTTTTCTAAATCCTTTTTGACATTTCCATTTTTGGTAGTTAAGGTGTTCTCCTCATGTAATCAGAAAAGAAAAATTTGGGTGGATCATTCTCATTTTGGACATACTTCCACAGTTCTACTACCATGTTGGTCTTGAACATATTTAGGAAAAAGTTATGCTGCCTAGATCCATGAATTATCAATCTCACATGATGGATTATGAATTGATGTAAATGAAAGGACCCTTTTCCCTTTCCAAAAGTTTGGGACCAAAGTAAATAAATAGGTATTGAAATTCTACATTCTCTATGAAGGGTAAGGTGTAGAGTGTTTTTTGCTACTAACTTCATCATTAATCTCAAGACATTCCATACTGGGTTTGAGGATGGTAATGTGAATTGATTTTGATGCCAATTTCTTTTGTCTTATGTCTTATCCAGTTCAAATAAATAATTGTAGTTCAACGTAGTTTAGCAATTGGGGTGGTTGTTTTGTTTGCTTCATAAAACCACACAAATGGCTGTGGTAACTGACACCTAAATGCAACATTGCAAAAGTTCCCAAGAAGTTCTAAAACGATGAATCTTATAAAATGAAACTCAAACTAAGGTGAGTGCAAGTCACTAGATAGGAACAGAATTGGATATGTTTGAAGCAAGGTCTGCAATCTCAGCACGAGTACCATATCAGTACCTTATCGGGACAGTATAGTATGCATCCTGTATTGAAATAGCTCTAGCAATTTTTCTCAATGTCTCGATACACCTCAAAACAAGTCGTACACTTGGGTATAGATGGTACGCAGCTTAATACACCTTGATATAGATCGGTACACCTTGATATGAGGGTACAAGGCTTATACTGACTTGAAGTTAGAGTTCGGTATCAGTTTCATCCTGGTATGGTACCCAATGCCTTGTACTAAGCGGTATGGGGCAGTACGGCAAACCATCATTTGAAGTTTTAGTTAAAAATGAGAAGAGATAGTAGAGAGAAAGTAAGAGAGAGTAGAGAGAATAATATGAGAAAGAGTGATAGGCCTCGAATCTTAATTTTCTTCTAACCTATACCTCTATTTATATTGATGTTATTACATAAATGCTTACATTGCAGTCGCTGATTTTATTCCCCAATTACAGCATTGTAGATTTTCTTCCTAAACATAGCTTATCAAATATATTGGTCAACCACTTCCTAATTATAATATTACAGATTTTTTTCCTAAACATAGCTTACCAAAAATATATTGGTCAAGCATTCTCTAATTACAACATTGCAGATTTTCTTCCTAAACATAGCTTAGCAAAAATATATTAGTCAATACTCCACCTCAAGATGGTGCATAGATATCTCTCATGCCCATCTTGCAAATAATCGAATGAAACACCTTACTACTAAGACCTTTAGTCAAAATATCAGCTAGCTGATTTTCTGATTTTACATAAGGTGTACAAAGTAGCCATTTATTCAACTTTTCTTTAATGAAGTGTCTATCTATCTCAATATGCTTTGCTCTATCATGTTGAACTGGATTATGAGCAATATTGATAGCAGTTTTGTTATCACAGTATAGAAGGAGAGGTCCGCCATTCTTCATTCCCAGGACTTGCATCAATATTTTAAGCCAAAAAAGTTCACAAACTCCATGTGCCATTGCTCTGTACTTTGCTCCACTGATTATTTTTTACTTCTCCAAGTGACTAAGTTCCCTCCAACAAGTGTACAATATGCTGATATAGACCTCCTATCATCAAGTGATCTAGCCTAATCAGCATTTGTAAAAGCTTCTATTTTCAAGTGACCATGGTTCAAAAAAAGTAATCCTTTTTTGGATGCTAATTTTAAGTATCTCAAGATGCGAAAAATGATATCTAGATGAGTGGAGTGGGGAGCATGCATAAACTGGCTTACCACACTAATAGGATAGGATAAATCTGGATGAGTATAAGAGAGATAAATCAATCTCCTAACTAATCTTTGATACCTTCCTTTGTTTACTATTTCTCCATCACCACTCTTGAGATGGTGTTTTGGATCCATAGGAGTATTTGTTGGCTTACAACCCAACATACCCGTCTCTTTAAGCAAGTCCAAGATATATTTCTTTTGAGAAATGAAGATACTGTTGTCTGATCGAATAACTTCAATACCAAGAAAATATCGTAGCTTACCCAAATCTTTTATTTCCAACTCCTTAGCTAGACTAGCCTTCAATCTGATAACTTTTCTAGAGTTATTTCCTATCACCACTATATTATCAACATATACAATGAGAACAGTGATATTCCCATTATTATGTTTGATGAACATTGTTTGATCTGCATTACTCTGATGATACCCAAAATTAATTATTACTTTGCTGAATCTGTCAAATTAAGCTCGCGGGGATTGTTTGAGACCGTACAATGATTTCTTCAACTTACATACCTTGCCTTCTATTTTCTGACAAGAAAAACATGAACGAATCTCTATATATACTTCTTCCTCTAAGTCCCATGAAGGCATTTTTTATATCCAATTGATGCAATTTCCATGCTAGGTTTGCTGCACAAGAAAGAACCCGAATAGAATTCATTTTTGCAACAGGAGTGAATGTCTCTTGATAATCTATTCCATATGTCTGAGTAAATCCTTTTGTGATGAGTCTTCCCTTGAATCTCTCAATGGTCCTGTTGTTGCTAAAATTCAGATCTTGATTGGAGTAGTTGGAGCGGTGGTTGCCACTAAAATTTGGATCTTGATTGGAGTAGTTGGAGCGGTGATGTGCTCCACCTGGGAAGTAACCTGCCAAGCAAGTCCCTGTTAGAGTTGGCTCCGATGGGGACTCTGATGCTCAAGTTAGATCTAAAAAAAAATAGAAGAGAAAGAGTGTTTGAGAGAGATTGTGCGCACATACCTTGGGGTCCTCTGGAGGCCATTTTGTAGGCGAGGGCCAAAAGGCTATTTTGGGTAGGTTGCTTGGCCGGTTTGGGCTCGATATGGTGAAACTTTCGGTCGGGATCTTGGGAATTGGGCAGTTACACCTGCCTTATCTGTTTCGGAGCCAGCTGTGATGCCGCAGATGCTTTTGAATTTGAAATGAGGGTGTAGGTAAGATTGGACTAGCTTAGGTTGAGGCAGCTTTGGAGCAGTCCGATGCATGTAGGCACCGAATGAAGGTAGCTGGGATCAAATTGTATTCGCGGGGATAAGGATCGGTGGAGTTTGAAAGTATATCTACCGCTGAAGTCTGAGATCGATCTGTTCAAATGTTAGCCTGCTGTAGGGACTGGGATCGGTTGGCGGAGTCTTGGTTACGGGGAGGCATATAAGGATCGCTGGGACCCAAAGCCAGGATCGGGGAGGTCCGAAGTTATGTACTGAATGACCTACTTCACAGTCCTCCCATGGTTCAGGGAGGCATATCTACTTCCAAGATTAGACACATTCATCTCCAATAGTGCTGTGGCATCGGCCCTATATGCTTCATCATGTGCCTTTCCACTGATTCATGTCTTCGGTCTGGGTGACAAATTATCCCCCAACAGATGTCCCCTACTCCCAAGTTCAGTGCGGATGAAGAGAGTACATGAGTTTTGATTTGCTGGAGACATCATCGTTGCCACTGAAACGATGCTTGCGGCCCTTGGGCAGAACAAAAGTTCACATCGGTGGGTAATCATGACCATAGGGAGTGGAGCAGTTGGCTGAATTCAAAAGGTGGCGTGTCTTATTTTCAGTGCAAATCATTAATGAGCCGACTATCATTTACTGCAGACGAATGGAGATATGCCAAGTATTGATCATCAAAGTCAAGCAAGATTCGGCATCTAAGCCGTTCTACCCTTCTGTACCTATAAAATGGGGCCGTATTCCTTACCTTCTCTTTCTCATGCTTCCAGACTTTTCATAAGCTTTTCGTTTCCTTCTCCAGTCAGCCTCCTTGCTTCGAGATTCTTTCCGATCATCTCCCTCAGTTTTCTCGAATTGCCAGTGGTTCCTTTTTGGTCTCTCCTCCACCTCCTGTGCAGTTGTAGGTTGGTTTTTTCTCCCTTCCCTAGTTTCTTTTTCAGTTTTTTAGTCCGATTGCCTTTTCTTCCTCTCTTCGTGTCCATTTTCTTTCCTGTTCTCTTATTGTGTCTTCCAATGGCTGGTTTCGGGAGTCTTAGCGAAGGCTTGTCTTCCGAACATCTTCCTCTTTGAGGGAAGCTTTTGCTGGTTCAGACGAGGGGTGCGGTGTTGTACCATCCTTTGATTTCGACACAATCGGATCCAAATTGGGCCCGAAGGACTTGATTCTCGTCTGTGCCTGATATGGAATTCCTCCATTTGAATTAGAACCCCTGGTCCTAGTGGTAGGATTGGTAACCCGCCTTCCTATAGGATTGGCCTGTATGAGGAAGCCTTTAAGGCTGGACTTAGATTACCCATTCATCCTTTTGTCGTCAAACTTTTTCACTTCTTTGACATCTTTCTTTATTCTATTATTCCGAACTTTTTTTGCTTCATCATCGGCTTTATTATTCTTTATTCCAAGACCAAAGTCCCACCGTCCATCTCTCTTTTTTGATCCTTTTATATTATAAAGAGGTATATGGGTGACTGATGGTACGTCTCTCCTCCAAGGGGGTTTCTACCTTGATAAAGGGACTCCTTTGGTTCATGGTTAGAAGGATCGGTTCTTTTTTGTTTTGGAGCCCTCTGTTGAAGAATGGAGACTTCCATACTAGGGTCAGCTGAGGGATTCAATCTTCCAGGTCCTGAAGCTTGAAGATGAGGATCTACAGCACTCCATAATCTTGAGGGGCTACTAAATTCCTCCATTAAAGTTGTTGTCGGAGCAGGTTCTCTTCAATATTGATATCGGTCTGGCTGACCCTAAAGGTGAGGGTTTTTTCGATTTTTAGATATTTGATCTTTTTATAGATACTAATTTTTTTTATGTAGAAATGAGGCCTGAAGAATTGGAGAAGCTGAAGAAGGGTGCGATGAAGAAGAGAAAGGCACCCTCTTCATCCACCGCTGATGTCCAGAAGAAATTGAAGACTTCAGGCGAGAGTCAAAAGAAGGCACCCCCTCCAGCCTTTGCTCAGGCGGCAGTCATATCAGTTCCACTGATACAATCTTGCCCTCCGAAGCTCGCTGCGCTCTCTGGTCCCCAGGCTGATCCAACCCAAGTGAAGTCGGACTCTGCTAGACTATCCATGGAGCGGAGATAGGGGTCAGCTTCGCCATCTATCGATGATGTCATCGATGATTGGAAGACTGCCAACAATATCTTTCGAAAGATGCTTTTTGACACTGGCATAGAAAAGGTCGAAGGGGAGAGCTCCACAAGGCAAAAGAAGCGGATGATAACCTCTCTAGTTTGGGTGAGCTTTTTCTTATTCTTTTTTCCCTCTTTTTTTTCTTTTTTTTTTTACTAACTGTTTGCTCCTTGGATGCAGATGGGTCACTATGTCATCGCCCTTATTAATAGATTGAGTGACATTGAAATGGAATTGGCCAAAGCACATGAAAAGCGCAAAGCAGCTGAAACTTCTGAAGCTAAGGCGAATGTTGCTGCTGTTGAGGTCCAATCCAAGGTGGAAGCTGCAGAAGCCGAAGTTGCCCACCTGAAGAAGGTGTTAGAGGAGGCCAAGGCTTCAAAGGCGAAGGTGGCCTACTTGGCTTCAAAAAAAGAGAGATGGCAGGAGGTGCAAGCCAAAGTCGCTGAAGCTGAAAAGGTGGAGGATCGGGCTGCCGAAGCTAGGTGCAAGGTGATGGAAGCTTTCCATGCATCCGAGGAGTTCTCCCAGGAAAAGATTGACTTAAGCTAGGAAGCTTTCATTGTTGGGGGAGTCGTTTGCTGCCAAAGGATAACGGTGCGCTTTTCGGGGATGGATCTGAGCTTCTTGGATAAAGAAGAAGAGCCGAAGGAGAAGAAGGAAGAACCAAAGGAGGAGCCTCAAGAAGTGAGGGACTTCCATCTGCTGAAGCTACTAAAGGATGCTCTGAAGCTGCTTGACCATCGAAGGTTGTGCCGACATCTATTCCTACCGAAGCTGCACCAGTTTTATTGCCACTAGTGGAGTCAAAGCAGTCAACTGTAGTCATTTCAAGTTCCTTTGCCGATGCTCATGCTGAGGTCGGGAATATTTGAATTTATTTTTTTTTGTTTTTCTGTCAATGTAATGAAAAATTTTTATATCAATGAAGTAATTTTTACCTCCGTGTCCTTCGATTTGTGTTTGTTTTTGGTATTTTCCTCGGTTTGGTGTGAATGTTATGACCACATATTTACTCAATATCGCACGAAACGTTTGCCAACAGCTCTGCCTTTAAGAACTCGAATTGAGAACCTTGAAAAAGATCTCTATCGGGTTCAACGTGATGCTGCCAAAGTAAGAAACTTCGAAAGGTGAAGAAGAATACAGATGAGGCTTTGGCGGAAGTAGAGTGCCTAAGAAAATGCCTGAAGCAGACATAGAAAATATTTTGACAAAAAGTGCAGGCTAATCAAGGAGCGCAATAAATTTGCGAAGTCGGTTGGGAAAAATAACTGAAAGATAGTTGCGACCAAGGTTTTCCATACCATGCCGAACCAGTCGGTACATCCCGTATTGTACTGGACCGACGAGGAACCGGCACGATTCGGTCGGTAAATTCGATACACGGGTGGTACGGAAGGAAAAAAGAGAGTGAGAAAGAGAGGAGAGGGAGGGAGGTGGGAGCCGGCGGTGGCCGGCTGCGGCCGTCGGAGGGCTTTCGAGCCCCGTATCGCCCGATAGGGCTTTCAAAAGAGCGAGAAAGAGAGAGCTCAGAGGGGGGGCGAGGGACCTATCGGACGGACGGTGCCTCCATCGCGAGCCTCGATGGCTGGTGAGCTGGCACCGACGGCCTGAGGGCGGTCGAGCAGGCGGAGCCCCTCTGCGGCTTCACCTTCTTTTTCAAAACAAATGACCGTCTGTTTCGATTTTTTATTTTTTATTTTTGGTTTTAAACTTATGAAGTCGGTTGCCGACTTAAGGGATTTTTAAAAAAAAATACAAATCATAAAGCCGGCCAACTATTTGCCGGCTTCACTTAAAACTAGGTTTTTTAAAAAAATTTGCGACGCCCCTGTTTCACGCCCGCGGTGCCGCACGCGTGGACTGCACCCTCCGATGACCAGGCGGCTAGTCGGAGGCCATCCGGCAGCCCCACCAGCTCCTTCCTCTTGTTCTTTCTTCCTCTTTCTCTCTCTATTTCTCTCTCTTTTTTTCTTCCGATTCGGGTTCGCTTGCCTTCGTTGGTTCGGTACAGTACGAAACCATATCGAACCATACCATCGGTCGGCTGATACAGCCGGCGGTACCGGTTCAGCATATCTTGGTTGCGACGATAGTTCTTTGCAATGAACAATTGCTCAAGTCCTAAGATGAGATAATGGGGCTGAAGTATGTTATATCATTGAGCAAAGTCGCTAGCGAAGTCAGAGCAGATTCGACTGCTCAGATCCGTCAACTTCAAAGCAACCTTCATTCGACTGAGGACAAGGTCAAGGAACTCAATTGAGTGCTGAACACTGAGGGATCAGCAGTCGATGTCATTTGGCGCGAACTTATCTCGGCCCGGCAGACCTCTGTTGACCTTTCGGAAGCTTTGAGCAAGAACAGGTCTGCGATGATCAAGCTCCATGTCAAGCTCATGGAGAGCACGACGGCAGCCAACCACGTTGAAGCTACTATTAAGGATTTGGAGGACTGACTTGCCACGACCTTGCGCAATGCAACTCTCGAAGTCGCAGAAGTGTCAGCTATGGCTTTTGACATTGGCTTCGAAGAGTGCAGGAGTTTGATCAGGCGGCTTTTTTTTGAAGTTTACTCCTATCTCCATACTCATATGGGTCCAGTAGCTCGAGAAACATCGAGTACCACGGTCGGAGGAGTATCAAATGTCGAAGCTCCATCAACCAAAGGCAGGCCTTCCAAATGATTGATGTACCTTTTTATTTTTTTTTGTAGACATCTGTTTTGCAGCTTCTATAACAAGTTTGTTAATAAAATGGACTTGAGATTTTTGTTCCACCGATACTTTTATGTTTCATTGATTTTGTGTTCGCATAGTTCGGATTTAGTCATGTACGATCCTTGCATTAGGGAATTTCATGGAGATACTCGTAGACTGACTGTAGCCTTCGCTTCGAGAGTTCTTAGAGGTTAGCTCTCTGAAGGTTCTTATAGGTTATGCTTCATATGTTGCCGAAGTCAGTAGGCTGAGGGTCCTCATAGGTTAGCCCTCGTTTGTTGTTGAAATCAGTGGGCTGAGGATCCTTATAGGTTAGCCCTCTGAAGGTCCTTTTAGGTTAGCCTTCGCATCTCGCATGAATAAGGTCTTCATGGGTGCTGGCTCGCTGAAAAGTGAGCGACCTTCGGGGGTCCTTATAGGTTAGCCCCCATTTCTGAGTCATCAAGGTCTTTAGTCCATGTAGGTTGGAATGGCGAAGTTGGAACGGTGAACATTGGGGGTCCTTGTACATTAGCCCCCACTTTTCGTATGACTATGGTCTTCACGGGCATTGGCTCGCTGAAAAGTGAGCAGCCTTTGGGGGTCTTTATAGGTTAGCCCCACTTTTTAGCTGTCGAAGTCTTTGTTGTCGATGCCTTGGATTGATGGATTTCGAGGGTCTTTTTCGGTTAGCCTTCACTTCTCGCATGATTAAGATCTTCATGGGTGCTAGCTCACTGAAAAGCGAGCGGCCTTGGGGGGTCCTTATAGGTTAGCCCCTGCTTCTCAGTCACCGAGGCCTTTGGATTGTTGATCACAGGAGAATAATATTCCTGAAAAAAGATCATTTTATTAGTTGATTGTCAAGTTACATCATTGATAGTATATTCGGAGGTTCTCCGAGTTCTATGGCTGAGGTAAGGGTGTTCCATCCAGTTGCTTGAGGCAATAAGTTTCTGGTCTGACGACTTCGTCCACTTGGTAGGGGCCTTCTCACTTTGGAGATAGTTTTTTGTGTTCTGTTGGTTGGGAGACTTCGGCTCGTTGTAGGACCAAATCATCGGCTTTGAATTCTTTTTTCCGAATGTGGGAGTTATAGTATTGTGCCACCCTTTGCTGATAGGCCATCGTCCACACTCGTGCTTTCTCGTGAACTCCTTCAAGCAAATTTAGGTTGGCATGAAGCTGTTTTGTATTGCTTCGATCATTGTAGTCCTCAACCCAATATAAAGGGAGTCCGATTTCTATAGGAATGATGGCTTCCGTTTCGAAGGAGAGGTTGAAAGGAGTCTCTCCTGTGGGTGTCCTTTGAGTGATTCGGTAGGTCCAAAGCATGCTATGTAGCTCATCCACCCATGCTTCTTTAGCTCGACTGATCCTGGCCTTCAGCCCCTGTAAAAGGGTATGGTTAGTTACCTTAGCCTCGCTGTTAGCCTACAGATGTCCCACTAAAGTGAAGTGCTGGGCAATGATGTAGCTTTGATAGAACTCGATGAATTTGGAGCCCAAGAACCGACGTCTATTGTCGGTGATCAGCACTCGCAAGAGATCGAATCGGCAAATAATGGACTTCCAGATGAAGTTTGTTACCTTGGCTTCAGTGATTTTGGCTAGGGACTCAGCTTCTACCAACTTGATAAAGTAGTCGATGGCCACAAGTAAAAATTTTTACTAGCCTGATGCTGATGGAAAGGGGCTTTAGAATATCCATCCCCCATTGTGCGAATGGCTAAGGAGCGGCTTTCAGGACTAGTGGAATGGCTGGCTGGTGCTGAACATTGGCATTCCGTTGACATCGATTGTAGTGCTTGACAAAGTCAGCTACATCATCCTACATTGTAGGCCAGTAATACCCCTAGCGAAGTATCTTGTAGGCCAACGATCTACTGCCCAGATGATTTTCACATCCCTTTGTGCACATCTCGAATGGCATATTCAATTTCGAAAGTATGGAGACATCTGAGTGGTAGGGAGAAGGATCGTTTATAAAGCTTGCCTTCATAAAAAATATAATGGGGAGCTTGATATTTGATCTCTCGAGCCTCTTTAGAATCTGCGGGCAGCACTCCATCTTATAGGAAGCGGATGAAGGGATCCATCCAACAAGATCCGTTGTCGATCTGCAAGACTGGGATCTGTTCTTTAGTACCGGGCTTCTTCAGAACTTCAAAGAATAACTTCTGGGGAAGATCTCTTGGAGCCGATGTTGTCAATTTGGATAGTAGATCGGCTCTTGAATTCTCGGATCGAGGTACCTACTGAATATCGAAATCAGCAAACACCGAACTTAGGTCCTTCACCTTCTAAAGGTACTTCTCCATATTCTCCTCCTGGGCCTCAAAGTCTTCCTTCACTTGTCCTGCCACCAGCTGTGAATCAATGCAGATCCTAAGCTTTCGCACCTCCAGCTCCCTTGCAATTCCATAAAGAGTGCTTTATATTCAGCTTCATTATTAGTGGTTGGAAAATCAAACCTCAAGGCATATTCTGCAACAAATCCTTCGGGCCCAAGAAGTAACAGATCTGCTCTCGATTCTACAGAGTTCGATGATCCATCCACATGCACTATCCAAAGATCGTCTGATTTCCCAGACGGACCTTGTTCCACTAGTGCATCTTCTTGTTGAGTTGGCCTTGGCATTTTTAGGTCTTTTAGGATAGTGCATTCCATAATGAAGTCCATCAAAATCTGAGCCTTAATAAAGGGCCGAGGTTGGAACGTTATCTTGAACTCTACAAGTTCAATCGCCTATTTCGCCAATCGCCTAGAAGTATTGGGCTGATGCAAAACTGCCTTGAGCGGTTGATCAGTTAGCATTACAATGGGATGTGCTTGGAAGTAGGGTCGAAGCCTTCGATCTGCAACAATAAGGGCAAAGATCAGCTTCTCCAGTCTGGTGTACTTGGTCTCTGCATCATGCAAGACTCGGGTGATATAGTAGATCAGCCTTTGGACTTCATCCTGATCATCGACCAACACCACGCATATGGCAGTTGGTGAGACCACTAAGTATAAGTAAAGTTCTTCAGCAGGCTTCGGCTTGCTGAGGGTGGTGCAGAACTGAGATAATTTTTCAACTCTACGAATGCGTGCTGGCAGTCTTCGGTTTATTGGAAGTTCTTCGGTTGCCTCAGGGTTTGAAAGAATGGGAGATAGCGTTCGGCCGATCTAGAGACAAACTGGTTTAATGCTGCTACCTTGCCTGTGAGATGTTGAACCTCCTTGATGTTCTTAGGCGGGCACATCTCTTGTATGGCTTGAATCTTCTCAGGATTGGCTTTTAATACCACGGCTGGACACCATGAAGCCTAAGAATTTGCCCAAAGAAACTCCAAAGGCATACTTAGTTGGATTCAGCTTCATCGATGCTTCCTCAGAGTGCCAAAGGTCTCTTCGAGGTCCTCAATGTGGGTTCGTGAGGTCCTGCTTTTGACAAGCATGTCGTCTATGTAGACCTCCATGTGTCGATTGATCTGATCCTTGAAGATCTTGTTCGTCAGGCACTGATAAGTTGCACCTATATTTTTCAGGCCAAAGAGCATAATCCTGTAACAGAAGAGATCCCGATCAATAACAAAAGCTATTTTCTCCTCATCTTCAGGTGTCATTCGAATTTGATTGTATCCAGAAAAAGCATCTATGAGAGTAAGGAGTTCATGTCTTGACATGGCGTCCACCAGTTGGTCGATTGAAGATAGGGGGTAGCTATCCTTCGGACATGCTTTGTTGAGATTAATGAAGTCGATACAGATTCGCCACTTCCTATTCACCTTTTTCATCAGGACCACATTCGCGATCCAGCTTGGATAGGTCACTTTCCGAATGAAGCCTTCATCGAGTAATTTATCCACCTCTTCGGTTATCGCCTTCTGTCGTTCGGAAGTGAAGCTTATTTTTTTGCTTGATGGGTCAGTGATTCGGTTTGATGCTTAAACGATGCGTCATCACCTACGGATCAATGCCTGGCATATCAATTAGGGTCCAGGCGAATGCATTTGCCTTTTTCTATAAAAAGGAGACGGGATATTTTTTGGTTACTTGATTGAGGTTCAACCCAATCTGGATAGTGTGCTCCTAATTGCTATCATTAGTGCGGTCGTCTCTAGGTTCTCCACTAGCATCCCATATTCTTCGGTTAGTTCATCCTAGGTGTCCAGTCCATCGACTGGATAAGCTTTAAAAGGTCCCGCATCATAAAGTGCGATTGTGTAGCACTGTCGTGCCAAAGCCTAGTCTCCTCTAACTTCACCAACTCTAAACTCAGTTGGAAACTTTATCTTCAGGTGATTGGTGGATACCACAGCTCAAAGTGCATCGAGTCCTGGGCATCAGAGAATGGCATTATAGGCGATAGTGCCTGAACTACCAGGAAATCAACCTGAGCACTGGATTGTCGGGGGGATCGTCCAGCCATTATAGGGACTGTAATGACTCCTTCAATAGGTACTGCATCTCCAATAAATCCCATAAGAGGGGAGTCCAATCGTCGTAACCGCTCACAAGGAATACCCATGTGGGAGAAAGCATCATAGAATAATACATTTGCCGAACTTCCATTATCAATCAAAATACGGCGTATATCATAATTTGCAATGTTTAATGATACAACCACCGCATCATTATGCAGGAACTGACTCCTATAGCATCTTCCTTAGTGAATGTGATGGATTCTTCAGTTTTTCGCTTTTTGGCTGGTTTGGTTGACTCCACTTGCTTTTGTGTCCTCCAGTTATTATGTTTACTATTCTGACAGGAGGTCAATCCTCGAAAGGCTCTCCTTGCCGCTGTTCTGGTGGGCGAGACGACCTCTGCTATTCTTCTGGCTACTCCTACCAACACCTGATGAACTGATCCAATCGACCTTGCTAAATAAGCTCCTCGATTTCATCCCGAAGTTGAAGATATTTTGGTGTCGTGACTATGGTCGTGGTGGTAGAGACAGTACTTGTTGGGATTTTGGCGAACTGGATGGGTCCGCAACTTTTCTACTCGAAGGATCCGATCCTTGATCTCCATCAATACTTGGGCTCGGACAGCGTTCAGCGGCGTGTGGTTTGTGAATCTCCTAGGTGGAGACACACATCGCCTTTCTCTGAAGGAATTCTTCTGTTAGCAGTTACGTAGGGGAGTTCGAGACTTTCGACGTCTGGGTGGAGAGTGAGAGCACTGCTGATCCCTCGGCGGAGACTTCATCTCTTCTTTCTTCTTCTCTCCTACAGCCACATCTGTTGAAGGCTCATCTTCAAATGCTTCATCGGTCTACGTGTACTTCTCCGCTCAAGCCAACATGTCGGTGAAGTCGTGAGGATAGGTCTTCTTCAGAGAGTATCGAAGACCGTTCCTCAGGAGTCCGCCCTTTAAGGCTGTCATAGCGATCGATTGATCTAGATCGCGAACCTCTAGTACAGCCGCATTGAAGCAACTGAGGTAGGATTGGATTGACTCTCCCTGCTTCTGCTTGATATTGACTAGATAGTCTGATCCTTTTCGCTATCTCCTATTGCTAACGAAGTGACCCACGAACAAGTGACTCATTTGGTCAAATGAGTGGATTGTCCGCGGCTTCAGACTTAAATATTAGTGTCGTGCCGTGCCCTTCAAAGTAGAAAGGAAAGCTCAGTAGAGGGCAGCATCGATAGCCCTCTGAAAGAGCATCAAGGCCTTAAAATTTTTCAGATGATCCACGAGATTAGTAATCCCATGGTAGCTTTCCAGCTATAGCATTTTAAAGTTATTGGGGAGTGGCTTCTGCATGATTTGGGTGCTGAAGTGCGGATCGATGTGGAATCCATCATCCTGTATCGGAGCCTAGTTGCGAGTGCCTTAATGTGCTCATTCATCTCCCGAAGTTTGCGATCGATATCCGCATCTCGGGCAGAGCAGTCCTTCGAACGTCGTGGAGATCGCTAGCTAGGGGTCGAGTTCTATCTGGAACAGGGACTCAGAGATCGTCGCCTTCTCTGCTCTGGGCTTTGAGGCTGGCTATGGTGTCTGTTTCCTCCGCTTAGGGCTCTACGGAGGGATCTGCAGTCGCTCCTACAGTGGCAGCGCGGGTTGCTATACAGGATTGGTTGGTTGCGGTTCCGCCACCAGTGCAGTGTTGGTCAGCTACGCTGCTGCTGCCGCCGGTGCAGTTTAATCTGCTGCACTGGCACCACCACTGTTGGTGCAGCATGGAGTTGCTGCATCGCCTGAACGACGGGGGTCAAGGTCTGCACCTGCTAAAATAGTAGGTTAAACTGCTTTGCGCTGATGGCCACCATCGATGGCGGAGGCAATGGAGGAACCTCCTGAAGTTGCACCTAGGCCTAGGGGTTGGTTGTGTTCTCCACCATCCGAGAGGTAGTGGCGTTGGATCACCGAAAAGATGTTCTGCGTAGGGCTATGATCTCAATCTCTTGCTCAAAATTGGATCAATGTCTTTCCTCTAGCATCAATCTGTTGCCGCTGAAATCCAAATCTTGATCGGAGTAGCTAGAGCAGTGGTTGCCATTGAAATCTAGATCTTGATCGGAGTAGCTGGAGTGGTGGTGCACCCATCTGAAAACTAACCTACAAAGCAAGTTCTTGCCGAAGTTGGCTTCAACGGAGATCTTCCAACGCTCAAGTCAGATCTCAAAGAAATAGAAGAGGAGCATTTGAGAGAGATTGTGTCGCACGTACGTTGTCCCTTGGAGGCCATTTTGTAGGCGAGGGTTGAAAGGCCATTTTGGACAGGTTATTTAGCCGATTTGGACACGATATGGCAAAACTTTCAATCGAAATCTTCAGGATTGGGCAATTACACCTGACTTATCTATTTCGGAGCCAACTATGGTGCCGTAGGGATTTTTGAATTTGAAATGAGGGCATAGGTAGGATCGGGTTGGCTTCGATTGAGGAGGCTTGGGAGCGGTCCGATGCATGTAGGCATCGAATGAAGTAGTTGGGATCAGCTGTATTTGTTGAGATAAGATTCAGTGGAGTCTGAAAGTATATTTGCTGCTGAAGTTTGAGATCGACCTGTTCAAATGTTAGCCTACTGTGGGGATTGGGATCGGTTGGCGGAGACTTGGTTACAAGCCGAAGTTAGGATCAGTTGGAATCTGATGTTCCACTTAGGAAGATCGCTTGACATAAGGATCACTGGGACCCGAAGCTAGGATCAGGGAGGTCCGAAGTTATGTATTGAATGACCTCCTTCACAGTCCAATGGTTCGGAGAGGCATATCTACTTCCGAGATCGGACACATTCATCTCCAATAGTGCTGTGGCATCGGCCCTATATGCTTCATCATGTGCCTTTCCACTGATTCATGTCTTCGGCCTGGGTAATAAATTAACCCCCAACAGGTCCCATTAGCCTTTTGTTTGATGGTGAAAACCCACTTACAACCAACTGCCTTTTTCCTGATGGGAGAGTGGTAAGCTCCCAAGTTTCATTTTTTTGCCAATGCTTTCATCTCCTCCATCATAGCTTCCTCCCAATTAGGATCAGCAAGTGCTTCCTTCCAATTAGGATCAGCAAGTCCTTCCTTCGAATCTTGGGGAGTAGACACAGAAGACAAAGACGGTACAAAAGTTCTATAGGAAGGAGACAATGAGTTATATGAAATAAAATTGGATATGAGATGTTGAGTACAACTTCGAACTCCTTTCCTAATAGCAATAGGCAGATCAATATCATTAATGATTGGTTCATGGCAATTTGGAGATGAGACAGGTGACTTACTAGGAGTAGGAGGAGATTGTGGTAGAACTAAATATGAGGATGGCACTTCACTAGGTGGGGTTTGTACAGTGGCTTTATCTACCTATTTTCTGGGAGTATATGTTTGTAGGTCCTTTTTATTTTGATTTAAGTACCTGCAACTATTATTTTT
Organism: Elaeis guineensis; assembly: GCF_000442705.2. NCBI lineage: Eukaryota > Viridiplantae > Streptophyta > Magnoliopsida > Arecales > Arecaceae > Elaeis > Elaeis guineensis. The sequence continues at coordinate 44,069,548 of NC_025997.2, forward strand.
TTCTCCATTCACATTCTCTTTTTCCTTCTCTCCCTCATTTATAACTTTCTCCGTCTTCCCCTCACTTCTATATGGTAAAGTAGGTGAAGAAACCTACATTGATGAGGATGAAGGAGACTCTTCCAGTGTGACATTCTCCCCCTGAAGAGACGACCTAGCAAAGTAGGCTTCAGTTTCTTAAAAAATGACATCCATACTAACAAACATTTTCTGATGGGGGGTGATAGCACTTGTAACCAAGGTTTGCCATACCGTGCCGAACTGACCGGTAGACCCCATCTCGTACCAGACTGGCGGGGAACCGGCACGTTTCGGCCGGCAAAATTGGTACACCGGTGGTACCGAAGAAAAAAGAATGGAAAGTGAGAAAGAGAGAGAGAGGGGAGGGGAGGAAGGTGGGAGCCATCGGAGGCCGGCTGCGGCCGTCGGAGGGCTTTCGAGTCCCGTATCGCCCGATAGGGCTTTCAAGAGAGCAAAAAAGAGAGAGAGCGCTCGGAGGGGGGCAAAGAACCTATCGGACGGACGGTGCCTGCGTTGCGAGGCTCCCGGTGGCCGACGAGCCGACGTCGACGGCCTTAGGCCGTCGAGCGGGCGGAGCCCCGGGGCTCAGGCCGTCAAGCGGGCGAAGCCCCCGAGAATCCTGGTGGCCAGCGAGCCGATGTCGACGGCCTGAGGGCGGTCGAGCGGGCGGAGCCCCTCCGGGGCTCAGGCCGTCGAGCGGGCTGAGCCCCTCCGAGGCTTCGCCGCTTCTTCTTTTTCGAAACAGACGACGTCTGTTCCGATTTTTTTTTTTTATTTTAAACTTATGAAGTTGGCAACTGGGTTGCCGACTTAAGAATTTTTTTTAAAAAAAATAAAAATCATGAAGTCGGCAAATCGTTTGCCGACTTCACTTAAAACCATGTTTTTTAAAAAAATTTGCGAAACAGGGGCGATGCCCCTGTTTCACGCCTGTGGCGCTGCGCGCGTGGACTGTGCCCTCCGACGGCCACGGCGGCCAGTCGGAGGCCATCCGACGGCCCCGCCAGCTCCTTCCCCTCCCTCTTTTTTTTTTCTTCCTCTTTCTCTCTCTCTATTTCTCTTTATTTCTCTCTTTTTTCTTTCGGTTCGGATCATCGATTTGGTACAGTATGAAACCATACCGAACCGTACCGTCGGTCGATCGAAACGGCCGACGGTACCGGTTCAGTATACCTTGCTTGTAACCTTTTTGAGTTGCTGAGTATCCAATGAATTTACACTTTAGGGCACATGGGTCAAGTTTGCTTATGGTTCTCCAATGATTATGAACAAAGCCAACACAACCAAAGATTTTTAGGAAGAACAATAAAAGAACAAGTATGTTAAAGGAGCTCACAAGGAGTTCTAAACTTGAGTGATTGTAATGGCATCCGATTAATAAGATAAGTTGCAGTAAGAACTGCATCTCGCCAATAGGTTTTAGGAACATTTATAGTAAACATGAGTGACTTGGCGACGTTACATTCTACAACATTCTAAGCTGGTGTATCTACATGACTTGTTTGATCTATGACGCTATGGTTACCAAGATAATTTTGAAAAGAACTATCAGTATATTCTATGCCATTATCACTCCTCAAAATCTTAATTTTTGCATTAAACTACGTACATACCATTTTATGAAATAACTTGAAACAAAAAAAACCTCATCTTTGCTGTGCAACAAATAGACCCTAGTAGTACAATTATAGCAATCAATAAACATAATAAACCATCAGAAATCAGATAATGACACAACTCGACTAGGACCCAAACATCTGAATGAACCATCATAAATGGTGCAGCACTTTTATTATTACTAGAAGAATAAGAAGTTTGATTGTGCTTGGTAAATTCACAAGCATCACAAAGTAAAGTTTTCTTAGTGCACTGCTGAAATAAAATAGGAAATAACTTCTTTATAGCTTTAAAGGATGGATGACCTAACTATTGGTGCCACTGAAGTAACTGTTGTTGAGTAGGCATTAAGGACTTGAGGTGGAAAATCTGGCTTGCAGAACTTATTATGGTTGATAAATTAAAATCATCTTCTAATAGATTAAGTCATCTTGAACCCTACTGTTAGAAAAGAAATATAGTATGTAGTTATATTTTTAGTATGGTTATATGGTTATAACCATATATTAAGGTCTCACCATAATTTGTATGTGTCCAAGTACATTGTATTTAGTATGTGTCCAAGTACATTGTATCTAGTTGCCTATAAAGGCCCTTCAAGAGGCTAAAAGAAAGTAATAATAATTCCTTTCTCTTCTCTCTATTGACATGATATCAGAGCCTAACCCTATTCCTAATCAAAGCCACTGCCACCTCCATAGCCTTCCATCTCGCCATCTCCCATCTCTCACACGCCATCAAGTTCTTTCTAGTCATCGAGAAAGGAGCAAATCACCGTAGGAGCACCGGGCTGCGATCATCCGTGCAAGGAAGGGGGTGAGGCCGCCTCATCACCGATCAGCCTCTCACCGATCGGCCCCATGTTTTCACCCTCGTCCACATTGTCCTCATCTGATGCACCCACGCCTTCAACATCATCCTTGACAATGTTGCCATTCTCCCTAGATGTCGCCGCCTACACCGTCTAAATCTGCTGCAGCCACCTCTTTTTGCCACTGCCATCATCATTCCCTTCTGCTATTGCCGTTGCTGTCTTTCTCTCTAGTTTCTGTTTGGTGATGATTATCATGCATCCAGGATCGATGTTCCATCACTTCTCTATCATCGTCAGATCTCATGGACTCCGCATCAGCCTTTCTTTTCAAGATTCATTGATGCTGTGGGCTGTTTTCTCTTTTGTAATAGTCATCGGAGATCCCTTTTGAGCATTGCATTCTTCTACATCCTCTCCCTTTTGGCAGATCCTCTAGATTTTCTTTATGGCTTCTTCCTTGAATGACCTGAGAACCACCCTTTTTGGTACCAATGTCAAATTTAATGGTGCCAATTACCTTCTTTGGTCTCAAGCATTTCGCTACATGATGGGATCCCACAGGAAGCTCTATCATCTTGACAAAGATCTGTTGATAGTGCTGATTTAGTAGAATTCTGCAAATGGCAAGAGGCTGATTATGCTGTTCTCACCTGGATGTTACACAACCCAGAGCCTCATATTCCTAATACTATGATGTTTCTATCCACCGCGAAAGAGATGTGGGATTTCTTGAGGATAACATACTTTCAAGAGAAGAATGTCTCGAGGATTTACTCTCTCTACTCAGATATCTTCTCTTTGCAGCAGGGGGATCTCTCAATCTAGAAGTACTACAGCATTCTTTAGGAAAAGAGAACTGAGCTTGCCCAATATTATTTCCTCACTGCTGATGTTTCTATTCTTCAACAACAGCATGAGGAATTCTATGTAGCGAAGTTTCTTTCCATGCTTAATCCCTCTCTCTCGTATTCGAGCTCAGCTTATGGCTGATGATAGCATTCCCATCTTGAGTAATGCTATGAGTCGAGTTCTACATGTTACTAAGTTGCAGCCTACATCTCCAACTATGGAGAACATTGCTTTTATTGTTGGTACTTGTAGTGGCCGAGGGAGTCGTGGAGGTCATGGACGTGGACGTAACTCTTTCTCACCATGTCCACATTGCAGACGCTCAAATCATCCTATTGAGCATTGTTGGCAGAAATTTAGGAAGCCTCCTGCCTCTCGTCTTGCTAGTACTGCATCCTCTATAGCTCTATTTGACGTTGGTGCCTCTCCTACCGCTGATGACTCGGTTGTGATTTCACAGGCTGACTACGAGCGATTTCTCCAATCCACCAGTGCCTCCACATCTTCAGCTCCACCAGTTGTCTCCTACTCCTGGGATGGCTACTGCAGTCAGTCCTGGTATGTCCTGGTTATTAGATTCAAATGCTTCTTTTCATGTCAGGTAATAAAGATCTTTTTTCTACATACACTCCATTGTCTCATGTGCTATCCGTCACTATGACGGATGGCACTTCAATTCCTATTCTTGGATGTGGTACTATAAGGATTTTCCCTACTCTCATTCTTATAGATGGCACTTCAATTCCTATTCTTGAATGTGGTACTATAAGGATTTTCCCTACTCTCATTCTTATAGATGTCCTATATACTTCTACATGTCATTTGAATTTGTTATCTATTGGATACCTTGTTAAATCCTTAAACTGCTCGGTTATGTTTTACCCTTCTAATTGTCTTTTTCAGGATCTCAGCATGAGGAAGATGATTGATGGCAGTGTTAAGGTGGATGGAGTTTACTTCCTTGCTAGTACTTCACTTATTGCTTGTGCGATGTTGCCATCTTCCATTTCACCTTATCAGTGGCACTGTCATCTTGGTCATCCATCTATAGAAGTTCTGAAGAATCTTGGTCTTCTCCTTAGGTCTTCGGGTAGTCTTGAATGTGAAGCTTGCCAGTTAGGAAAGCATCACAGAGTGTCCTTTCCTTCTTCTATTAGTAAGCGTTGTTCTCCCTTTATGTTAATCCATTCGGATATCTAGGGTCTAAGTCCTGTTTTGACTCGATTAGGTTTTGGATATTATGTGATTTTTGTCGATGATCATACTAGGATGATCTGGTTGTATCTCCTCAAGTGTCGGTCTGAAGTCTTTTCTATATTTCAAAACTTTTATCATGAAATAAAAACTCAGTTTTCTACATCTATTAAAGTTTTTAGCACAGATAATGCCTTTGAATATATGCTGTCCAGTTTTTTAGATTTTTGTGCTTCTCATGGTATAATATATCAGACCTCGTGTCCTTACACCTCTCAGCAGAATGGAGTTGCTGAAAAAAATGTAGACATCTTTTAGATGTGGCATGGACTTTTATGTTTCATATGCAGGTACCTAAACCTTACTGGGGTGATGTTGTGCTTACAGCATGTTATCTTATAAATAAGACTTCATCAAGTATATTGGATGGAAAATCTCCATTTTCTATTCTCTATTCCTCTGCGGATCCCTTGTCACTCACCCCATGAGTGTTTGGATGCCTATATTTCGTTTATCTCTTTGGATCTGACAAAGACAAGTTGTCTCCTCGATCTATTTGTTGTATCTTTCTAGGATATTCTCATATTCAAAAAGGATATTGTTGTGATCCTCTTTCTAGACGACACTTTGTCTCTACTGATATCTCATTCTTTGAAACCACTCCATTCTTTCCCATCTCTTCTGAGTTGTCTAGTGTTTTTCTACCACCTATTGCTCCTCCTAGTACTTTCATAACTCCACGTTCTAGTACTTCTACTTTTCCACATTTGCAGGTTTACAATCATCGCAGAAAAAGAGCTCCGCCATCTTTACCACCACCGACTAGGTCATCTCCGTCTGAGATTCCTACTGACCATCTCCCAGATTTAGATTTGCCCATTGCATTATGAAAGGATAAACGATCTTGTACATTGCATCCAATATCTACCTCCATGACTTTTGATTATCTTCTACCTTCTTTTTGATCTTTTGTTGGATCTCTGTCTTCCATATCTATTCCTAGGACCTACCAAGAGGCTTAGTCTGATCCCAGATGGAGACAAGCCATGGATGAAGAGATGGCTGGCTGCTCTAGTCAGTCATGGCACTTGGGAATTAGTATCACCATCGTTCGGTGTTCATCCTATTGCATGTCGATGGGTCTTTACGGTCAAGTACCAACCTGATGGCACGGTGGAGCTTTTTAAGGCTCGTCTTGTTGCTAAAAGATGCACCCAAATCTATGGTGTTGACTATTTTGAGACTTTTTCTCTAGTTGCTTGTCTCAACTCAGTCCGAATTCTCTTCTCCATTGCTATTAATCAGGGCTGGAAAATACATCAGATAGATGTAAGTAATGCATTTTTATATGGAGATTTGTCTAAGGTTGTTTATATGGAGCAACCTCTGGGATATGTTGCCCAGGGAGAGAGTTTACAAGCTCAAAAAAGCTATCTATGGCTTCAAGCAGAGTCCAAGGGCCTAATTTGACAAGTTTTGCCAAGTAGTTGGCAAAATTGGACTTCATTACAGCAAGTCTGATCACTCAATTTTTATGAAGCAAACATTTTTGGGATTGGTTGTTCTTGCTGTATATGTGGATGATATTCTTTTGACAGGTAGTGATTATGATGAGATTGTTCGGATCAAAGAACACTTAGAGAACCATTTTGTCACCAAAAATTTGGGCCAACCTTGGTATTTCTTGGGAATTGAAGTGGTAGATGGGTCGCAAGGAGTGTTTCTTTCTCAAAGAAAATATACCACTGATTTATTGATGGAAACAGGCTTGGTTGTAAACCACGTTCTACTCCTGTTGATTCTCAATTACCATCAGAGATTGATGATTCTGGAGATGATTTTGAGGATGTCACTTGGTACTATAGACTAGTCGGGAAGCTTATCTATTTGACAGTCACATGACCTGACATTTCCTTCACAGTGGGAGTAGTTAGTCACTATATGCAGAAGCCTAAGGTATGTCATTGGGATGCTGTGTTAAAAATCTTGCATTACATTAAGAGAGCCCCAGAGAAAGGTCTATTGTATAAAAGAAATGGACATTTTACAAATTGAACCCTATTCTGATGCGGACTATGCTGGCTTGGTGAGTGATAGGAGATCCACATCAGGTTTTTGCATCTTTGTTGGAGGAAATCTTGTCACATAAAAAAATAAAAAATAAGCAGTGGTGGCCCGTTCAAGTGCTGAGGCTGAGTATAGAGCGATGGCTCACACAGCTTGTGAGATGATGTGGGTCAATTCTTTGTTAGGAGAACTTGGTGTATCTTGTTTTTGAGCCTATGGTGATGCATTGTGACAATCAGTCTGCTATATACATTGCAAACAATCCTGTCTTTCATGAATGGACTAAACATATTAAGGTTGATTGTCACTTCATTTGGGATGCTGTTCTGTCGGGGAAGATTGTTACTCTCTATACAATGTCAGAGAATCAGTTGGCTGATATCCTTACCAAGGCTCTTGGGCCTACTTATTTTTTTTCTTTATGTACCAAGCTAGGAATGTTTGATATATATTCTCCAGCTTGAGGGGGAGTGTTAGAAAAGAAATATAGTATGTAGTTATATTTTTAGTATGGTTATAACCATATATTAAGATCTCTCCATAATTTGTATGTGTCTAAGTACATTGTGTCTAATATGTGTCCAAGTACATTGTATCTAGTATGTGTCCAAGTACATTATATCTAGTTGCCTACAAAGGCCCTTTGAGAGGCTAAAAGAAAATAATAATAATTCCTTTCTCCTCTCTATTGATCACCTACCATAGCCAATTGTTCTCCCTATTTTCAGTTCCTGAAAGACAATAGGTGGGATAAAATGAGACATTACAATTCAAATCTTTAGTGATTGAACTAATTGGTAGAAGATTAGTGGGAAAATTAGGAACATGAAGAATAAAGGACAAGGTCAGTGTAGGAGCACAAGGATTAGAACCTTTTCCTGACACAGAACAAAAAGAATCATCTGCCATATGAAGTTTTATCTCTGCCAGAAGAAGGAAAATATGATAAGAACTTATGTGAAGAACCAGTCATATGATTGGAGGTACCAAAATCTATGACCCAAGGGTTAGACTTATCAGACATGGAAGCATTAAACGTGCTAGCTGATGTGCCTGTGTGAGGAAAATTAGAAGTACAAGGTAATATGTTTGAATCAAGCTTAGCCATCAAAAATCTGAGTGATTGCAACAACTCCTTAGTGAGATTGTTAGTGTTTGAGTCATGGTTCACCGTACCGGGTCGAACCGCCCGGTACGGGGCTTACCGAGCTGGATCGGTCCCTTATCGATCCGGTTCGGGCCTGTTTTTTGGAAAAGGACCCCGAACTGCACCGAACAGCCCGATTCGGTGTGGTTCGGGCCCATACCATCCGGAATCAGGCGGTACGGCTCGGTTCTGGACTGGTTCGGGGTGAACCGAACTGTACCGCCCAAGGGAGGGGGGAGGGGGGAAGGTGGGGGCCTTTTCACGTGGTTAGAAGGAGGGAGGGGGGAGAGAAATGGGCGTGGCCCACTTCACATGGGGGGAGGGCCTGGTGCTTTAATAAGCACCAGGCCTTCGGTGTTCTTTGAGAGTTCTCAGACAACATCCATGGCCGTGGGCAACTTAATCATTGAGACCTCCAAAAAATTAGAAAAGAAGGCAAAATTTTGAAAAATTGGAGTGATTTGAGAAGAGGCTGATCTTTGGCCGAAGGTAAGATAATCTGTTATTTTGTTAGTAAATATTTTTTTTGTTTTTGTTGTTAGAAATAGGATAAAAATGAGGTAAAATAAAAATAGGAGAAAATCATGCCAAAATCTTATGATTTTGGTATGATTTAATTATATGTGATAGATCTTTGGAAGATCTACACGATGACATCAAAATTATTAATTTTCGTTAATTATATTTTTTTAAATATTTTTAAATATTTATTTATTTAAAAAATAAAAAAATTTAAATTTTAGGAAAAAAAATTAGAGTTTGGGAATCATGTTTAGAATGATTCAAGCTACTTAAATCTAATTTCAATTTTTTTTCAAATATTGGAAATTAAAAAATTATTTTTTTAATTATTTAAATTAAAAAATTTAATTATAAAATAAAAAATATATAAAAATAGTGTTATATTTTAGTTAATTAAAAAATATTATTTGAAGCATATAACATATTTATTTTGAATTTGTAAGTTTTAAAATAATTATTAAAATTATTTTAAAATTATATATAATTATTTTAATTATCATTAAACTATAGTGTTTTGTTATACTTGCATATATTTTAATTATATATATATATACTGCGGACGATCTTGCACGTGGAGTAGGATCCATAGATGTATCTGGATCATCCTCGCATTATGGATCCTATTATCCATAGCCACCTTATGATCCATATGCATATGGTGCATCCGAGGCATCATCTTCTAGTGGTTACTACCCTATGCAGCTTGGAGCATCTTACGGATCAGATTTTGCTACTGGCATATTTGGATGGGCTCCTCCACAATCGTACCATCATCTCGAGGATACTTCTCAAAGTCAGAATTTTAGCGAGAGGTCTGAGATGTCTTACAATCCAGAGAGGATGCCTTATGGGATGATGAATATTCGAGAGTACGGTGCAGCTTGGCTAGAGGGTTGGACTGATATCCCTTCAGACTATGTTGATGATCCAGACATCTACGAGCGTCACAGACACTCGACAAGAAATTAAATGCAGAGTACATCTTAAGGTTCGTATATCAGTTATTACGCTTTGTACTTAAATATTTAGATACATTTTAATGCATATTTTATATTTTATTTTTTTAGTTTTAAGATGACATAGTTAAAATATAATGTAAATAAATATGTTTGAAATTTTGAATCAAGAGTCTTTGTACCGCAACCTAACTCTAAATTGAACCCAAATATGTCAATAATATGCAATATAATGCCATATTGAAGTTGTATTTATCAATTATTAACTTCAAAAATTCAAAAAAAAAAATTAAAAATCAAAAAAAATATTATGTACCGGTATCGGACCGGTACACCTAGGCATACCGTGTGTTGGTACGGTATGGTACCGATATTGTACCATACCGGTCCGGGACCGGCATGCCGTCCGGTACCGGTACAGCGAATCTTGGTTTGAGTCTTCATATATATTCTCTTTCACCTCAGATATATGAGCCTGTGGACGAGCAAATCCAACTCGTTTACCACTACATCCCCTAGCAAGACGGCCATGTAGTTTCCAACAAGTCTCTTAGTATGTCTTGTTCGTCTACAATAATCACACTTCAATATATCTTTATCAGCAGTTGCTTGTTCACTATAAGTTTACCCCTTAGTTTCCGACTTGAATTTACTACCATTGCAGATCTTTCATGGGTACTGGTGTTCAACATAGCTGATCTTCTACTTTCCTCTTGCTGTACAAGAGCATAGGTTTGTCTCAAGGAAGGAAAAAAATCTTTTCCAAGTACCTGGTCATACTCCACATTGACCCTAGCCAAGAAATCATAAACACACTCCTGATCAATCATTTTCTAGAATTTGGCAGCATCATTAGGGCAATCAGCTTGGAAATCTTGAAAAAAATCCAATTCTTGCCATAGGATGCTAAGTTCAGCAAAATATTGAGCCACAGTCATCTCTCCTTGTCTAGTCTCATGAACCTTTTTCCCTAGTTCATAGACTTGAGCATCATTGCCCAATTGTGAGTAAGTTTGGGCAATGGCATTCTAGATTTTCCATACAAAATCTAAGAGTAAGTACCCATAAGCGATGTAAGGTTGCATAGAATTGATGAGCCAAGACATAACTAAGGAATTCTTGGATTTCCATTGGCCAAAAGAAGAGTCATCAGCTGCAGGTCTCTTTTTCTTTCCAGAAAGAAATCCATACATACCCTGGGCCTTGATAAACAACAAACAAGATCTAGACCATGCAAGGTAATTATTCCCATCTAACTTCATAGGACTGATTTGGAGAGAGGGGTTATCACCAAGGGCTACAGCCCTGCTCCCACTTCCCTCACCGAGCAGTTGGAATAACCATCCGTACTAACTTCCGACATGTCCCAAACACCACGGGAACAATCAAGAAGAAAAAAAATACTCACAAGGCCAATCTTGACGAGTTCAGATCAGAACCACACTCTGATACCAAGTTAAAAATGAGAAGAGATAATAGAGAGAGAGTAAGGGAGAGCAAAGAATATAATCTGAGAAAGAGTGATAGGTCTCGAATCTTAATTTTTTTCTGACCTATACCTCTATTTATATCGATGTTATTACATAAATGCTTACATTACAATTGCTGATTTTATTCCCCAATTACAGCATTGCAGATTTTCTTCCTAAACGTAGTTTACCAAATATATTGGTCAACCACTCCCTAATTATAGCATGACAGATTTTCTTTCTAAACATAGATCACCAAAAATATATTGGTCAAGCATTCTCTAATTGCAACATTGCAGATCTTCTTGCTAAACATAGCTTACCAAAAATATATTGGTCAATAGTTTTAAATTAAATAAAGTGGCTTCTAGTACAATGATCCTAAAACACCAGCATCAATTACCAAGATTGCATGGAGAAAGAATAATGTTCTACAACTCAATTCATGTTTTCGCAACTAGTTCTTAAGGCAAGAAGACATCCTCGATTTTTGGATGATCCCTTGACAAAACATTTAAGCTTTCTATGACAATGCCAATGTAAATCTCCTATATCTTCGTATAGAGATTTGGTTAGTGTACTAGCTCCCAGCTCAAAAATAATTTGGTGATTGGCTTTCTATCTGAAGGAGAGACTAGTTATTTATTAATGGAATTAAATGAGCTAATTTCACACCATAGTTCTTTAGATCTGTTGAGAGGGTACAATTATCTGATGTTTTTGTACTATGCAACTTGAGGAAGCAAACAAGATGATGCACAATGCAGTTATCCATTATAGGAGCATTAATCACTCCATGTAAAACACATCTATAGCAAGGTGTAACCCTTGGAACACATGCACATAATATTCATCTCAATGATTGCAGAACTGTCTTGAACTACCTAATTTGGGGCATGTTGAATCATACCAGCAACACAACGGGATGGTTCTGGTGTTCAAAATGAGATGCCAATAAGAAGAGGGAAGGGAGAAGGAAAGAGGGGAAAATAGAGAGAAAGGGGGGAGGGAAGGAGAGGGAGAGCCTCCGAAGGCCATCGGAGGCCAGCCAAGGCTGCCGGAGGGAAGGAGAGGGAGAGGGAGTGGGAGAGAGGCTGCCGTAGGGTTGCTATGCCTGATGGATGGCCAGAGGAGGCCCGATCAAAACAGGGGCATTCTTTTTTTTGGGGGGTGAGGGGGGGTAATCGGGTGAAGTCTACAATATCAAAACAATGGGGAATTAAATGAAGTTAGCAATAGCATTGCCGACTTCATCCGATATCCCCTAAAAAATAATGAAATAGGGGCTTCCGTCGTAGTTTCGATCAAGCCTCCTCCCACCATACATGGGGCATAGTGGTCCTTTGATGGACTTGACAGGCCTTCATAGGCTCTCTCACTCTCCCTTTACTTCCTTTCTCTTCTCTCTTTTCCTCTCTTTCCTTCTTCCTTCCCCCTCCTCACCAGCCCTCCAGGCAACAGCGGCCCTCCAGCAGCCTCCAAAGGCTCTCTCCCTCCCTTTCTCTCTCCTTTCCTCCCCCCTCTCTCTTCTCTTCTCCCATTCTTCCTTTGCCCTACTATGTCAGTTCAAGTATGGCATGGAATGAATGGGGGCATACTGAACCATACCGCTGGTCGACCAGTCTAGCCAGTATTGGCACAGCAAACCTTGAATCATGTAAACATTATATGTGATCAATTAGTCTATGAGTGAATAGAATAGACTCATTTCCAATCTTGAATTAGTTTGAAATGCTTTGGATCAAGATATGCTGAACCAGTACCGCCGGCCGTTTCGGCCAGCCGGCGGTACGGTTCGATATGGTTTCATATCGTACCGAACCGACGATCCGAACCGAAAGAAAAAAGAGAGAAATAGAGAGAGAGAAAGAGGAAGAAAAAAAAAGGAGGGGAAGGAGCCGGCGGGGCCGCCGGACGGCCTCCGACTGGCCGCCGTGGCCGTCGGAGGGCGCAGTCCACGCGCGCGGCGCCGCAGGCGTGAAACAGGGGCATCGCCCCTGTTTCGCAAATTTTTTTAAAAAACATGGCTTTAAGTGAAGTCGGCAAACGATTTGCTGACTTCACGATTTTTGTCTTTTTTAAAAAAAATTCTTAAGTCGACAACCTAGTTGCCGACTTCATAAGTTTAAAACAAAAAAAAAAAAGAAAAAATCGAAACAGACGTCGTCTGTTTCGAAAAAGAAGGCTCCGCCTGCTCGATCGCCCTCAGGCCGTCGGTGTCGGCTCGCCGACCATCGGGAGCCTCGCAACGGAGGCATCGTCCGTCCGGTAGGTTCCCCGTCCCCTTCTGAGTGCTTTCTCTCTTTTTTTTGCTCTCTTGAAAGCCCTATCGGGCGATACGGGGCTCGAAAGTCCTCCGACGGCCGCAGCCGACCACCATTGGCCTCTGGCGGGTCCCACCTCCCTCCCTCCCCTCCCCTCCCCTCTCTCTCTCTTTCTCACTTTCCGTTCTTTTTTCTTCGGTACTGCCGGTGTATCAATTTTACCTGTCGAATCGTGTCGGTTCTCCGCCGGTCCGGTACGAGATGGGGTGTACCGGCCGGTTCGGCACGGTATGGCAAACCTTGCTTTGGATCTAACTTGAGTAAAAAATGTCCATTTTGAAATATGAATTGGATATGGCCATCCTGAGATCAATCCAAATTCAGATTGACTTGATACTAATACAATATATTTTTTGGAACCTTTCCAAATTAGCCTTGAATTTTTAAGAAACTAATATGCTCTTAGCAATAATCTTTATATACTTTTATTCTTGAAGATTATTTATTTTTTGTTTGCTGATTCTATGTAGTGTCTCATCAATGAAGGCTGCATGTTGTTATAATTGTTGTTTTCTTGCATTAAATGTTTAGGATACAATTAAGTAACCAAATTGGTTGATGATTTAGCTTTCCTTGTCCTGATTTGACGCGATCAACTGAAAGGATCAATAAAATAAATGTTAAAGTTGATTATACCTGAGTCAAATGGAAGTTGACTTGGCATAAAAATTGTTGACCTGAATGATGAATGGATCAAGCTTGCATTGTACTCAAGCCTGATCTAGTTTGGCACACTTGCAGCCCCTACAACCATGTAAATGATGTAACAGGGAAACTATTACATATTAGATTAATGGTAGTTACAGTTATTGTATGTTCTCATTAAAAACATTTGGTTTTATTGTTTTTCCCCTTAGTCAACGATAATTTTTCTCAGGGATCTTATTTTTTTCCATGTTTACCTTGCAGTCAGATTTCTTCATGACATACATTTTGACAGATGGCTTGTCAGGATTTTCATTGGAGATTCTGCAGCTTGGGTTACTTATTTGGCATTTAATAAAGACCCATATTTTTAGTAAGGGCACAAAGATTGATCCTTATCTTTATGGCTTCCCTTATTATAGGGTCATTCCAATAGTGTCACTTGCAATATTGGTTGGTATGGTTTACGCGGTCATTGCACCATTGTTGCTTCCCTTTCTTATTCTATACTTCTTACTTGGTTATGCAGTGTATGTCAATCAGGTTAGTTCTCTCTTCTAGTTAAGGCTTTTTTATCATTCTAAATTTCTAATAATTTATTTTTTTGCATAACTTTCTTTTCCTTTGCAAGTATACCTGGTTTTAAGTCTTTGTTCCTTATTAATTAGATTCTTACCCAATTGTTCATTATTAGTTCATTTCAGATTATTAAAATAACTTGTTAAATTGTTGTTCTTTTACATAATTATCTTGTAACCTATCCTCTAGGAATTTCTAACCCTTCTTGAAGCAAGGGGTTGCCTACTATTACAGTTCAGCATCGACATAACATGACATGGTCTAAATTCTAATACTTTTGGATAGTTTCATCAGTGGGAGTTATTATTCTGCAGAAGCGAGACATCAAGTATCATTAGTTAGCTGAATGATAAAATGATCCAAGCATATCCAATCATCATCTACTTGATATTTGAGTTTTCCTCTTCCAGCCTTATTATGGTATAGTAACAAAGCAGAATTTGCACCACATTGTTCATGCCTTTTAATTGTGCCTTCTTTTCATAAAATGTGGTTGTACGTGGTAATATCTGATAAAACTCATTTTCTAATTTTCTCTGCTTCATTCCAGTGGATGAGAAAGTGATCGAATAATAATTATTATGCTCATGTAACAAGAGTGAAAAGTTTGAGTAAAACAATAAAATATCATGCAAGAGGTGTACCTTGTATGACAAACTAGTGTATGGAGCATAACTCATGCAATAATAAGAGGAAAGATGTCACTGTCACAAGGAAAAGTTGTATATCTTTATTCTTCTAGTTTTTGTAGTATAAACTTGACTTAAATTGGCATGCTAACAAGAAGGAATGCTGAATCCTGCCGAATCGGCCAATTCAAGGTGTATTGAACCGAACCAGTTGGTTATCCAGCACAGTTGATGCTCTAAATTCAAGATGGGCACCGACTTAAGGTTTAGGGCTTTGTTGATTCCTTTCCTCTCCTATTCACTCATGCTCTCACTGCCCTCGCCCATCTTGCCAACATATGATCATCCCAAGCCCACCCTCTCTTTTCTCCCTCCCTCCCTCCCTCTCCTCCTCTCTCTAAACCCTACTTCTAAGGGAATTTGGTTGTCCTAAGAGGAAGAGCATCATGGCCGTGATAGGTCACTTGCCGAGACCACCACTTCTTTGATAGAGGAGACCATGCTGCTACTCGACCTTTGTTAACCCATCAGTGCCATCCAGTACAACCTATGATAGATTACAACTGTCCGGTTCCTCTCGCTCTCCTGCCCACCCTCCCTCCCTCTCCTTTTTCCACTTCCCTCTCCCTCTCAAAATCCTTCCCTCTTCTTTGTGTGGTCTCCTTGACACATCTTCATTCAGAACCAGTCCTTGCCTCACTCTGTCTCCCTTTAAATTTTCAAATTTCAAATTGAAGTTGGCAAACCATATGAAGACTTCAATTCACAATTTGCAAATGTAAAACACAAGAGTCTGAAATAGATCAGAATGGTATGGCATCAGTATTGTACCATACTACTAGACAACCAGTACAGGTCTCAGCATTGGTATAGCCAACATTGCTTAAAATATTTGTGTTAGCCTTGGTATAGCTTTATGACTCCTATAGCCAACGATTGAAGTCCAAGTGGAATGGGGGCCCTCTCGGCCATCCCATCCCTTCCATTGAGATTTGGCACCTCGAATGGGTGCAGAACCTCAAAACCTACTTCCGACCTTCGTCTTGGTCATCTCGCCTTCATCTTGGCTAGATCATGCGTCGATGGTAGTCCTTGTTGGGACACACCCTAGTTTTTATTTTTTCTTCTCTGGATGATGCTTCAAACAGTCGACTTATCGTCGAGAGGAAGGATTGAGTCATGGGTATTGACCTTTTTTTGCAATTGATGCATCTACGTCGGTGTTGGAATCAGCATCATCATTGGGAGGGAGGAATACAACCTTTAGTTCCTTCAAATTTTCCCATGAACATAGCAGAGCACGTCGAGAGGGAGGTGATAAGTACATTAAATATCCCAAAAAAAGTATCAAAATATCCATTAATTGACCTTTATTCCTTAAGAATTGATGCTTCTTGTGTTTTGCAGGAAAGATGCTCACCAACATAAAGAGCCCGATTCACAGGTCTAAAGGCAGTAGATTGGACTCAAAATGGAGATCAAAAGGGAGCCAAACACGGTCTAAACCACACCATGGCCTAAAGCAAGATAGGCCCAAAAGAAGGCAAGAGGGGACATATGCGGCATTTACTCAAAAAAGATGGTTTTGAAGGAAAAATAGGCTTAGCATGGGCATTTAATGAGAAGGGCCCATGTTGGCTTTAAATGTTGTGGAGCTTTTTTGGATGCTGTACGTGGGAGTGGGCAGACCAAAAGAATAAAGGCATAACTTCGTGTGGGACCCACAGACTATAAATGGTGGCTTGTTGGGACTTGGATGAGGTGCACGGCTGAGACCCACGGCATGATGCGGGCACTGCACATGAAAGGAAGGAACGAGTGGGGCTGGGTTTCCAAAGAAGAAATAGGAAGCAACGTGCGAAGAAGCAAGGAATAGCGGGCGGTTTTCTCACACGGGTGCGACACGGGCCAACCCAACAGAATAGAAAAATAAAAATAAAAATAAAAAAAAAGAAAGAGGCATGATGGACTCTAGCTACCCTCTTTTCCTTTAGTTCCACATTGCCTAGCCAGGAAAATCTCCTCCCTCCACCTATAAATAAAGGCCAATGCCTCTACTCCGAGACATCTCTCTCTCCACTTCATATCTCTTGTAGGAGCCCGCATGACAGGCAAGAATACCCATCTTTTAAATTTTTTAGCCACCTTGTTTCCACTTTCTTCCACCCTTCCAACACACGAGGAGAGTTAGTTAGGGGGAGGTGCTGCGTGGATCAGAAGAGGAGGAAGCTATGTAGAGGAAGGCTATGAGAAGAGGTCCTAATTAGGTGATTTCTTTCTTTTGTCCTCGGGAAAGTAGAATTGACTTTTGATTTATTAGAGTTGTACTTAAAGGTCTTCATCTTTTGTACTCATGATTTATGCAATGAATACTTGAGTTGATTTATTATTAGATGTCTGGCTTGTTCTTAATTATTTACATATTTTAAATCTGGAATATGAATCATATCTTTAATAGTCTATGACTAATGGAGACAGATAGTGATCTAAGGATACGGTCTGTGCTCTATGAGATAGACTATGTTTTGACATGATCATAACGTGACAGCCTGATTATTATATCATTCAGTGGTAGTTTATTCAAGTAAGGATTTTCTTATTGGAACTATATTTTAATAACTTACGACTAGAGGAGATGGATCGTGATCCAAAGACAATTAGTGGAACTACTTTGAACCTTACACCAAGTCCAGTAGCCCTTGAAGTCACCATGAGTGACTTCAATCATAAACCCCTAAGTCTTAAGGATTATTGGTACTTGACTGGCTTGGCTCAAACAACCTACATTAGATTGCCCCAAACCATGGCTTATAATTATTTTGAGATCAAACCCCAAACCTTTAACATGCTTCCTCAATTCATTAGAAATGAGGATGCATATGTATTAATGAGAGAGTTTGAAGATGAAGAAAGGCTCGACTCACTAGAGAGGGGATTAGAAGCCTTGATAAAAGCAAATTCTAACATGACCACTACCTTTAATAATTTCATGCAGACCTCGGGCCAGTTAATAACATCTCACATCCAAGCACTAGCCCGTATGAAAATGCAAGTAGGACAGTTAGTCACTACCATCGATGAGGAAGAGAAAAGTAGAACTGAGGATACCCCTAGAGCCCAAAATGGTCCTAGTGCTCCACAAGAAAATCAGATCAACCAAATAAAGGAAGTTAACACCCTACGATCTAAGCAACCGATTTTCGATCTGGAAGATGAATTTGACCAACCCATTGATGCGAACTCGATTCAAGATAGTGATTATGAACCATCAATTGGAAGAGCACCCAAATTAGACTTGAAGCCACTTCCTATCATATTTAGGTTTATATTTTTATGACCCAGTGACACCATTCCGATGATCATTGCATCGGACTTGATCTGTGATCAGAAAACCCAACTTATGGGTGCCCTACAAGAACACAAGATAGTTATTGAGCAAATCATTGCCGATCTGAAAGGTATTGACCCCTCCCTCTGCCTTTATTATGAGCCAAATGATAAACCTTATAGGGACATGCAGAGAGAACTAAACGCTAATATGTGGGATGTGGATAGAAAAGAATTAACAAAATGGTTAGGCCAAGAAATCAGTTACCCCACATTAGATAACCAAAGGGTCAACCTTATCCAAGTAGAACTAAAAGAGCTGGGTACTACTATTAGGGGGGCTAAGGGAAGTAAACTGATCCCCGCTTTCATAATTCCTAGTTGGCAAGTGTGTATGGACACTATTGCTAGGACCAACCAAGTGTTACTGCTATTCATCAATTGAGTCCTAAAACTATTATCAAGTTCAAATTTCTTTTGCATCAAAGACGCATAAGGTCTGGTTGAAGAAGTCATAAATTTAGCACTTCTTGGGAGGCAACCCAAGCTTTTAATTTTCCTACTTTAGTTTAGGTTAATAATAATAATAAATGAGGTCTGGTTAAAGACGGTAAACTTAGCGCTTACTGGAAGGCAACCCAGCTCCTAGTATTTTAATTTCTCTTTTTAGTTTATTTAGGTTTTTACTTCAGTTGCTTCACTGAATAAGTTGGGAGGAAGAGTCAAATATGCATCCTTAAGGACATCTGAAGACCCTTGCTAAACCAAAAACACATTAAATCAGGTATATTCTTTTTCGTTACTCTTTACCTATTGCATCCTTTATTTTTTTTCTCTATTAAGGACAAAAAGTTAATTAAATTGGGGGGAGGGTAAATAAATTAATTAAGTCCTCAAGTATGGTAATAATTAGTCTTATGTACCTGATTTCATCTTGATTAAAGTTAATCAAGCAATTTAATCAATGATTGATGAATGATCTAGAGAATTTCTAAAATACTAAGGATCCAATTATTAAGAAAATTCAATAAATAGTTAAGTCTAGAATAGAACAAATTTTTGAGTGATTCTAAAATCTTCTTTCAACCTGTATCAATAAAGAATCTACTTTGTATGGGTATGAGTGCAAATATCAATATATGCAAAAAAATAGATTTTTAACATTGTCTCATCGAGTAATCGGGCTTTTCTGCCTAAGTAAGCAGTGAGTCTCGCGTCAAAAAATAAAGATGTGAAGAAACTCTATCATATAGTCAATCTTGACTTGTCGCCTATTTGACTCGAGTCAGCAAGTCTGAGGGATGTTCTACACTAATATCCTAAAACCAACTGATTTGAGAGTCATTGGCTCAAGACTCACTACAAAGACTAGACAGAAAGTTTAATGAGTTAAGATATTGCACTGGCTGTAAAATATATATATATATATATTAAGCTAGAGGATTTAAAGAGTAAAGCAAGGAGTTGGTCAAACAAAAGCTCTAAAATTTTATGTTCTCTACTTAACCACTACTTGGGATTGAATTAATAATCCGATGACGTATCTCGTTAATTCTCTGGTTGGGTATCAACTAACCTTAGAACAGCCTGATGTAACTTACATGTCTAGATGAGTTGGTACATACTTCTAATTTTCTCTTTTACTCGAGGACGAGTAAAACTCAAGTTGGGGGGATGTGATAAGTACATTAAATATCCCAAAAGAAGTATCAAAATATCTATTAATTGACCTTTATTCCTTAAGAATTGATGCTGCTTCTTGTGTTTTGTAGGAAAGATACTCACCAACACAAAGAGCCCGATTCACAAGCCTAAAGGCAGTAGATTGGACTCAAAATGGAGATCAAAAAGGGGTCAAACACGGTCCAAACCACGCCATGGCCCAAAGCAAGATAGGCCCAAAAGAAGGCAAGAGGGGACATATGCGCATTTACTCAAAACAGATGGTTCTGAAAGAAAAATAGGCTTGGCATGGGCATTTAATGAGAAGGGCCTATGTTGGCTTTAAATGTTGTGGAGCTTTTCTAGATGCTGTATGTGGGAGTGGGCAAACCAAAAGAATAAAGGCATAACTTCATGTGGGACCCGCAGGCTATAAATGGTGGCTTGTTGGGACCTGGATGGGTTGCATGGCTGAGACCCACGGCATGATGCGAGTGCTGCACATGAAAGGAAGGAACAGGGGGGTTGGGTTTCAAAAGAAGAAAGAGGGAGCAACGCGCGAAGAAGCGAGGAACAGCGGGTGGTTTTCTCACGCGGATGCGACATGGGCCAACCCAACAGAATAGGAAAATAAAAATAAAAAAAAAAAGAAAGAGGCATGATGGACTCTAGCTACCCTCTTTTCCTTTAGTCTCACATTTCCTAGCCAGGAAAATCTCCTCCCTTCTATACCTATAAATAAAGGCCAATGCCTCTACTCTGAGACATCTTACCTCTTATAGAGGCCCGCGTGACAGGTGGGAATATCCATTTTTTAAATTTTTTAGCCACTTTGTTTCCACTTTCTTCCACTCTTCTTCCACTCTTCCAACGCACGAGAAGGAGAGTCAGCTAGGAGGAGGTGCTGTGCAGATCAGAAAGGGAGGAAGCTCTATAGAGGAAGGCGTGAGAAGAGGTCCTAATTAGGTGATTTCTTTCTTTTGTCCTCGAAAAAGTAGAATTGACTTTTGATTTCCTAGAATTGTACTTAAAGGTCTTCATCTTTTGTACTCATGATTTATGCAATGAATACTTGAGTTGATTTATTATTGGATGTCTGGCTTGTTCTTAATTATTTACATATTTTAAATCGGGATTATGAATCATATCTTTAATAGTCTATGACTAGTGGAGATAGATCGTGATCCAAGGATACGGTCTGTGCTCTACAAGATAGACTATGTTTTGACATGATCATAACGTGACAGCCCAATTGTTAGATCATTCAGTGGTAGTTTATTCAAGTAAGGATTTTCTTATTGGAACTATATTTTAATAACTTACAACTAGGGGAGACAGGTCGTGATCCAAAGATACGGTCCGTGCTCTACGAGATAACTTATTAGAATAAGTTCCAACAAAAAGTCCAGGTTGTATCAATCAAGATACCACTCTAGGTATCGAAGATGGATTCGAAAACCCAAGGCATCCCTTATCATTAGATTACTCTCTTGATAGTTTATTAGATTAGTTTATGTTTCTTAAAGTACTTTGGAAATCTAATTCTATCTCTAGTTAGTTTGCTGTTCTAAACTACTTCAACCATTAAAACCCTAATTGTTTTATTTAAGTTAAATACAACTCAGTCCCTTGATCCCTAGGGAATCGACACCCGACTCACCCTGTTCTATAGGATAGTTAGGTTAATTATCTTTGGTGCATTATGACACGCATCAGGAGGACCACTCTTGAAGTAGGGAGGGAGACTTTCAGAATTTCCAATGAGGTGCCATCAGCCATGGATTGGGAGGGAGGAGAAAGGAGGGCGTTGACTATCGGGTACAGCCCTAAGGGCCTTTTCCCTTGTTTTCTCCCGACTACCAAGTTTGCCAACTGCCCCGGCCTTCGGTGGAGTCCACATGGCAGCAATTGTGGGAGTTCGGAAATAATATCGTGAGAAATAATATTGTGAGATCAATCACAATGCACACACAAGTGCACAGCTCTTAAAGCTGATCCACTAATGAACTCGAATGAAAAAAAAAGGGTGAATCATTCTTTTGGGGCAAAAAATCTCTCTTGAGTCACGGGAGTATTGTTTCCTTCCAAGACAACAGCAGCATGTGTGCATGGAACAAAGAGAGTTAAAAAGAAAAGTCAAAAAATCATCACTATGATGGAAAAAAAGATACTCTGATTTTTTTTTTACATAGTTGACATAATTTGAAACAACAATGAATACCATTTATTCAGAAAAAACAACACCAAACCCTCCTTTATCAAAATGCATAGGTGTCAAAGTTGAACCAATGGTGAATTCACACGAAGAAGGATGAATCACGCGAAAAAATATCCGTATGATGGGAAAAAAGATGGATTCCTGAGATTTTAACACGTGGCCGACATGATTTAAAGCAACAATATTTACCTCCTATTATAGCCATGTAAATATTCACAGCACAACTCTCACGAGCAGACAATATTCACCGAGGCTCCAAAGCATTGTTGTGATTGCAATATTGTTCTTGAGGACCTCGGGGCCTTACCTCAGAAGGGAGAGGAAGGGACATGAAGATTCCTCAAACCAAAACTCTAGGCACCACTCCCCATTTTCTAAAATTTGTACAGCAAAACCACAGTTTTGGGTTTCTCGGTTTTCCCAATACTATGGGTTCCTGACAGGACTCACCAGTGGTATTCATACTTATCATCAAATTAATAAATGTTTTTCAATTGATAAACTATTATTTAAGAAATTATTGCCATTATTTTTCTTACTATTATTTATTTTTCATTATAATTATGATATCAAAATTGCAGCCACTCTAATCAATGGTTGGTTTAAGGCTGTTATAGTAGTTCACTTTGGGATTGTTGGATTTCCTCCAATAAAGATAATAAAACTACTACATCTGTCATGCTATGCTAGAAATAATAGCGATTATAAGCTATCATGGTCATTATCAGTCAACGTGATGAAAGGAAGAGATAATAGTGTACTTTGAATTATCATTTATATTGTATGAAGAGTAATTCTTAATTTGGCTTTTAAAAGTTTGAATTTAAAAATATCTTTAATATAAACGGCAAAAGGGATGACCCATACCATTATTCCAATTATATAACATAATTAGCTTGTTGTAACTAGATTATAGCTAAACGAAAAAAATATCACTCAACAAACAATTATGTAGTGCAATAAGACCTCTAGCCGCTTTGGAGAAATCTATAGTGGCTACAGGGACAGGGAGGGTCCTTCACTATGGTCGCACATATGCATAATATAAATCTCCAAGTATTTTTTAAAATTTTAATAAATTTTAAATTATTATTTAATATGAATTAACAAAAAATATTAAAAATTATAATAAATTTGGGAAAGGATGGAGCAATTTAAATCTAATTTTCAGATATTCATAATTATTAATTTCATAAATTTTTTTAAACTAGATGGAGCCTAATGGCAAGCAATAGAAGTATCAAGATATTAGGTGGCATTTTGGAGAAATGGGGAAGGATTGGCATCCATTGAAATGCAATTACTATGGGCTAGAAAATAGGGATGCAGTCAACTGATTGAAGCAATACTTAGTAGGTGGCTTTAATGATGTCAAGAAGTGCCTAAAAGTATTTGCAGAGGTTCGAGTGATATGGAGGGAGCATCTGTAGAAAAAGGAGATGAAGATAGCATCCAAAGTTCGAAGGAAAGCACTGGATCATTGGACACCTCAATCATATATTCACATAGACTTGGACAATGATGATGATTATTTTGATCCAGATGATTCAGAGGCAGTTCATCTACAAGAGGCTATTCGGCCTCTCAACAGGATTAGTGGCAACATGAGGAGGTATTGAGATAAAGCATTCACATTTGCAGTCTATTGGGTTAGAGAGGAGCTAGTGCATAAGGAACGAATCATCTTCAATCTAGTCTTTATTTGGTGCATTTGGTAAGAAATCAAGAAAGAGCTCAAAAGTTCCTAACATCCAAGAAAGGGAATTGCCAGCTGGTTTCACTTTAGCCATGTTCCAGCAAGGAAGCGGCGAATACTTAACTTTCGATCGATAATTAGTACAGTGTAGAATGCTGGTCTAGGTATTGATCCTCCTACACCATATGAGATATGTGGATCATATTTACAACAGCTGGTCATAGAAATCAAAGCCTGGATTGAGAGTTATAAAAGGTGTGATGGTTGGTTTGGGCCTACTAGGTGGAGAATTATCAACTTCCTAGCCTATCGGGAGGAGAATTATCAACTTTCTAGTCTATTGTGATAAAGTGACCATCTTTCATAATTCAATTGATGCTTTAGACCAAATATGATTTTAATTATATTTTGGGCTTGATGAGGGACATAATTATGAGATTAGTGAAGAGTATATCATTTGAGTGGTCACAGATAATGAGACAAACTACATGAAAGCAAGAAAAGATCTAATGTTGGAAAAGCGACATCTATATTGGACCTCTTGTGCAGCATATTGTATTCATCTAATGATGAATGATATTGGACAGCTACCTAAGGTAAAATCCATAGAAGAAAGTGGGGTAAGCAGTATCAAAGTATATCTACAATTACACTTGGGTACTTGCTTTTATGAGAAAACATGTGCAAGGGGAGCTGCTAAGGCCAGAGTTGATGAGATTTGCCACTACTTTCATAGCATTGAAGAGCCTTTTTGATAATAAACTTGGTTTAAGGCTTATGATGACTTCTGATGAATGGAGAGCTTCCAAATATGCAAAGACCAATGATGGATGACGTGTTGAGTGACAAAAACATAAGAACAAGAATAGAGAGATGGTTTGGGATGCCAAAATTGCTCGGTCCCCCTTGGGATCAGAGAGCCTCTTTATATAGATCTTCAATAGAGAAAAATATAGTAATACAGCCTATATCAACAACTATACAAAACAGGATAATCAATAATATACTACAGTCCCAAAGATAGTAATACAACCTATAAAATACAGCCTATATTTAGATTCCTGCTGATTGCTAAATATATTCTTACTGATTGCTATATTTAGATTCCTACTGATAAGGTATTCTTAGATTTTGCATATATATTTAGATCCCTGCTGATAAGATATTCTTGAATTTTGCTATATTTAGATTCCTGCTGATTGCTAAATATATTCCTATTGATACTCCCCCTCAAATTGATGTTGGGGAATCTTGTAGCATCAATTTGCTGTTGATAAACTTATGTCGATCAAAGAAGAAAGCCTTCATGAAAATATCAGCGATTTGATCTTTGGAGGGCAAGTAGAGAAGAGTAATAATTTTCCTCTCAAGAACATCACGAATGTAGTGACAATCAATTTTAATATATTTTGTGCGTTCATGTAAGACTGGATTCTCAGCAATTCGAATGGCACTAGTATTATCATCATATAGGGGAGTGGGTTCATTGC
The DNA here is from genome assembly GCF_000442705.2 of Elaeis guineensis. Taxonomy (NCBI): domain Eukaryota; kingdom Viridiplantae; phylum Streptophyta; class Magnoliopsida; order Arecales; family Arecaceae; genus Elaeis; species Elaeis guineensis. The sequence continues at coordinate 44,094,774 of NC_025997.2, forward strand.
AAGGGAAACCCAATTTCAAGAGTAATCCTCTCAACCAGGTGACTTCAGAACATGCAGCAGACATTGCGCAATATTCAACTTCAGTGGATGACCTAGAAATCTGATCTTGCTTCTTGCATTTTCATGAAATCAAGCACTGTTCTGGAAAGACACACCAACCAGTAATAGATCTCCTAGTGTTGGGGCAAGCTCCCCAATCGGCATCAGCATATGCAGACAAGGACAGAGAGGTCCTAGAAGAAAAGAACAGTCCTCGATTAGGAGTACCCTTGAGGTAGCGGAGAATACGATGAACAGCAGCAAGATGTGTATGCCTAGGAGCAGTCATAAATTGACTCACAATATTCATAGCATAGGCAATGTCTGGGCAAGTAAAATTGAGATAATTAAGGCTCCCAACAAGTTTGCGATAATAAGTAGGATCATCAAGTAGATTGCCAGCATCACTTCGAAGTTTGAGATTTACTTCCATAGGTGTGGCAACAGTGGGACTGTTTTGAAGCTGAGCAAGAGATATTAGATCATGCAAATATTTCTGTTGAGTCAAATGTATGTCTTTTTTGGTGCGATGGGCTTCAACGCCTAAAAAGTAATTAAAATACCCAAGGTCTTTCATCTGAAATGACTGATGCAGCATATCTTTGATGTGCTGTATTCTAAGAATATCATCACCTGAGATCAATATATCATCAACATACACACAATGAGAGTAAGACCATGAGGGGACCTTTGCAAGAAAAGGGATGAATCTTGTTTGCTCTGCTGAAATCCCGCCTTCTGAATGGTATGTCGCAGCTTAGTAAACCATGCCCGTGGTGCTTGTTTGAGCCCATAGAGTGATCTCCTCAATCAACAAATCAAGTCTTGTGATTGCAAAGGCAATCCTGATGGAGGTTTCATAAAAACTTCCTCATGTAGATCTCCATTCAAGAAAGTATTCTTGATGTCCATTTGAAATATAGGCCAAGATTTTGATGCAGCCAATGCAACAAGAGTTCGAACAGTTGTCATTTTAGCCACAGGGGCAAAAGTGTCTTGATAATCAATTTCATATTCTTGACGATTCCACAAGGCGACCAATCGAGCCTTGTAGCGCTCCAAGGATCCATCGGATTTTATTTTGACAGTGTAAATCCATTTACATCCTATGGGCTTGATGCCTGAAGGACAGAAAATGAGATCCCATGTGTTGGTTTTGACCAAAGCATCTAACTCCTCTGCCATAGTCTGTTGCCAACACTCATGCTTCACAGCCTGAGAGTATGTATTGGCGAGTATGTATTGGTGATGGGAATTGTGGACAAGGTGGAGACAAAGGATGTTTCTATGGAAGTGAATGGAAAGCCATAGCGGTCAAGTGGGCGAGTGGGGCGAGTGGATCTTCTAATATTGGGAAGTGAAGGAAATTCAGAGACCGGTGCAGGTTCAGGATTAGGGTCAACAGCAGGGTTAAGAGGTTCAGCTTGACCAGCTCCTGGTGCTGTGGGTGTATCCCTTCGCTTATAGACCATCCCTTGTTTGAATTTGCTGGAGGAATCTGCCTCATGAGTTGTGTCAAATAAATGTACAATGGAGGAAGAGACTTGGGGAGATAATGATGGGTGGTAGGAATAGAAGAAATGTTTATCAAAGAATACGATATTTCGAGACACTCGAATGTGTTGACTGTGAGGATGATAACATCGGAACCCCTTTTGATTCACTGCATAACCCAAGAATACACAGTGAGTAGCTTGAGCAGAAATCTTATGATGTTCAAGTGGAGGAAGGTGAACAAAACAAAGACAACCAAAGGGATGAAGACTTCTATAATTTAGTTGTTCTTTAAAAAGTTTAAAATAGGGACTGATATTCTCTAATTTTTTCGAGATCTGACGATTGATTAAAAACACAGCAGTCCTCACAGCCTTATCCCAAGATGTTGGAGGAACTGCAGCATCAAGAAGCATAGTGCGAGCAACATCAAGGATGTGTCTATGTTTTCTCTCAGCAACACCATTTTGCTGAGTATAGGGGCAAGATTGTTGAGAGGTTATTCCTTTGTCTTGAAAAAATAATTAAAACTGATTTGATATATACTCTCCTCCTGAATCTGATCGTAGGGTATGTGTACGTTTGTCAAAATGAGTTTCAACCATCGACACAAAGGCTTTGAAACAAAAAAACACATCAGATTTTGCACGCAAGAAGTAGATCCAAGTGAACCTACTAAAGTCATCGATGAATGTGACCAAATATTTGTAACCCGAAGAGGATATAATTGGAGCCAAACCCCAGACATCAGAATGTATAAGTTCAAAGGATGATTGCGATACACGATTGCTCAAAGAAAATGGAAGAGTTTTGCCTCTTCCTTTGGCAACAACTAAAACAAGGACATTGCTTTGGAATTTCAGAATTATTATGAATCAAACCTTTCTTGAACATTAACAACAATTTATTTGAATTTGGATGTCCTAATCTATGATGCCAAAGTAGCCATTTATTGGACAACTTCATGAGATGCAGACAAACTAGAGGGTTGCGGGAATATGTGATCCACAGTGAAGAGACGCCCATGCTTACTCCCTTTCCCGATCACTGTCCCTAAGTTCAGGTCCGGAATAATGCAGCCAGAAGGAGAGAAGGTTACATTGCAATGATTGTCTACAAGCTGTCCAACTGAAAGAAAGTTAGTGGATAATTGTGGAACAAGATAAACATCAGAAACATTAAAGTTTTTGGATTGAATTCTATCCATTGCCATAATAGGCAGATTTTTTTCATCAGCAATGTGAACTTTAGATTGACCATGGTAAGAAGATATTGAACAAAGGGTTTGTGAAAAGGATGTCATATGATTGGAGGCTTCAGAATCTAACAACCAGGGCCTAGAAGTATTTTTACCTGAAATTCCAATGGCAGACAAGGCAGACTGAATCATAGCTTCAATTGATTCAGTAGTAATTGAGTGATTACCAGCAGGTGTGGCAAGAGGAGAAGATTCTTCAGCTAAACCAACCGTGGTGTGGTATGCCTTTCATCCTTTGTTCTGAGGTCTCCGCCTACATTCAATCAAGATGTGGCCTCCCTTCCTACAATACCTGCAGAATTTCTTCTTACAATCTCGAGCAATGTGTCCATATTTTTGGCATGAATAGCATTGTAACTGTTGGGTATCTTTAGTTCTAGGTTGCTCCCTAGAAAGAAAGGCAAGATCTGAATTGTTTACAGCCTTAGAATTATTGGTAGTTCCTTGTGAGAGAAGCCGTTCTTCACGAAGAACCTCCTAAAAGCACTCATCTAGATCAGGTACTAGTTTTCGATTCATCAAAGTCCCTCTAACAGTCTCAAAATCAGATCTTAACTTCATGAGAAAATGATTTCTTATATTTTTGGCTTGCAAAGTTTGAATTGTTACCAAAGCTTTCGTAGGAACAGTTTCATATATGATAGAGTTGTATTCCAACCACAAGTTCATAAAACCAGAATAGTATTCTTGAACAGTCTTTGTTCCCTTAGTATATTCACCAATCTTAATCCCAATATTATATTTCCTAGAATCATTGTCTTGATGATTTAACTTCTTCAAAAAACTCCACATGTTTGCAGCAATGGTGTGTCTGCAGATTTATTCCAATTTGAGGTTCAACAGAACTCACAATCCAACTCATCACTTTTGCATTGTTTTTCTGCCATTGTTTTACTTCTTTTTCATTTCCTTTATCTTCCCTAGGCTGGCCTTCACTTCCATCAACAAAACTCCAAAGTTCTTGACCCATAATGAAACATCTTAAATGAAACTCTCATAAAAAATAGTTTTTCCTATTAAAACATACAGGAATTACAGCAGTTTTGGTGTTGGTATCCATCAGGAACAGAGATTTCGAATGCTAGAGAGATCAAAACAGAAATAGTCAACGAACCTGACAGAAGTTTCTCAAAAAAAAATATCAGACCTCAGATTCCGACGATCTCAAGATGCTGCAAAAGAATCCTTAAATGAGGGCAGCGGACTCCAGAAAGCCCTCTAGATGAGGGCGGCAGTTTCAGAAGCCCTTGGCTCTGATACCATGACAAAAATACAAGAACAAGAATAGAGAGATGGTTTGGGATGCCAAAATTCCCCCGTCTCTCTTGGGATCAAAGAGCCTCTTTATATAGATCTTCAATAGAGAAAAATATAGTAATACAGTCTATACCAACAACTATACAAAACAGGATAATCAATAATATACTACAGCCCCAAAGATAGTAATACAATCTATAAAAATATAGCCTATATTTAGATTCCTGCTGATTGCTAAATATATTCCTACTGATTGCTATATTTAGATCCCTGCTGATAAGGTATTCTTGGATTTTGCATATATATTTAGATCCCTGCTGATAAAGTATTCTTGGATTTTGCTATATTTAGATTCCTGCTGATTGCTAAATATATTCCTACTGATATTGAGGGTATTATATTGAGTAATAATTTTTGGGATAGATGCTCAGAAGTAAAGGTAGTAGAGCCCTTGTGTGTAGTGCTTCATATAATAGATAGCGAGAAGTTCCCTCAGATGGGCTATTGATATCCTAAGATGTTGTCTTGCAAAGAAGAGATTATAGAAGCAATAGGACAGAAAAAAGCAGTACCATATTTGTGTCATTGAGGATAAATGAGATACAAATAGGGAAGGAATTCCACTTGGTTGCTTGAATCTCAACTCTTATTTATCTTTTATCGAATAAGCTGTGGATGTCTTTGCTCCTAATCAATATTATTCTTATTTTCCATGCAGCCTACTATCTAAATCCTACATCAGGATGACCAAAATATTGTGGTGGATGAGGAGCTATTGATGGCTTTAAGAAATGTGGTGTATAGGCGAGAAAGTGATCCAGACTTGGCTGCAGAAATTATAATTAAAGTAATAAAAAAGTAGATGTCTATCATAGTAGGATTACTGGTGTATTTTTGAATTATATTAATTTATTAAAATTAAATGACCTTCAATGAGAAGTCTATATTGATTGGGCACAGGAAAATTTTTTGAGGAGCGCAGAGCTATATCTAAAATGTCACGAGATATAAGTATGGGACTATTTTTTATTATCTTTGCATTTATGTATAGCTAAGGACTTGAGCATTTATATAAATATGTATTATTTGAATGTAGGGGAATGATGAGTCTAGTGGGGCACATCCACACCAGATCTAAGAAATATTGTCATTTGGATGCTATTATAGACCATCTCATCAAGTGGATGCGAGCGCAATTAGAATACATTTGCCTTGATCGACGCAAAAATCGAAAATTATCTAACTTCACAAAGATTGAGAGATCTGGCTATTGTCCATTACAATATAAGTTTCAAGATCAATATATGAATGATGAGAAAGAGCCTAGGAAAGATGAAGGACTCTGACCATAATAAGGAGGATGCTATGCTGAGCTAGATAGCAGATCAAGAAGCACAGGATCTATCAATGTTAGTTGAGCCAGGAGATCATCCTCAACCATGCAAAATAATAGCACATGAGATAGGGGTATGCGATATGGACTGATGGGCGATCTCTTCTTTATCCCCCATTCAGAGTGGAATGCAAGATACTAGAGGAGATGATGGTGGATTAGATTGCAAGCAATCTGAGGATGCTAATCAGTAATTTGATCATGGAATGTTGAATTCAAGACATCAAAGAAAGGTCTCCAGAGATAGCTGGAGCATTGGGACTAGTAATGAAGGTAAGGTAAGTCAACAGGTAAAGGCTAGTTAGAGCTAGAGAGGGATGCAATTGAGGAGAGATGTGAGAAGTCCAAATCGAAAGGGAAGGCAACAATGGATCTAGTAGAGAATTGATGATGTGTGGATTTGAGATGATGATAGTGAGGCACCCGAGCCCTTAAATCCCGAATTATCGAGATCATCTCATGATAATAGCAATGATGATAACGATAGCAAAAGTGATGATGGATCTAACGATCATGATATTCAGGGTGGAGGAGGTGGTGAAGCATGTGAGATCGGTCCTTTTACTAAAGAGGCAAATTTCATCCATGCAACATAGGACTAGGGCTATGGAGTCAGACCTAGATCTAGATATCAAGATGAGAAGTTGTTTGATTTATAGAAGGGGAAGTAGAATTGTTGTAGGATATGGTACATAGATTGCAGATATTTTGGATCATTTTCGTGAGTTAAGGAAAACTGAGGAACGTAGGCATCAGGCATACTTGGAGTTTATAGCATTGATGGAGCAAGATGCTCTAAGAAGTAAGTTGGAGTATGAGCAAGTTAGGTCATCCTTATCATCAACCAAAGTGGGATCAATTGGAGCATCAGATAGCCAAAGTGAATACTATGGTCCTTCTCTTTCTACGAATGATTTAGATGTATACTCCTAATGGTCATATCCTGAGGAGTATTCTTATAAGCAGTGCCCACCTTTATATAAATGCATTTCTAGGCCATAGTATGGTATTGCCTCTCATTATTCTGAGCAAGGATGGCCAGTCTCTTACCCAATGTATATCAAAAGGGTTATCCTAGACAATATCAAATACAAGATGTGCAATAAGGATGGGCTCAGTATTGAAATTGGCATCATATTGAAGGCTCTAATTATGAGGAGAACCCAAATGTTTACAAGTATCATTGGCATTCCGACTAGGATTAATAGTAAATTTGATATGTTTATCTTAAACTGATGTGTCCATTTTGTAGAACATTGAAAATAATTTATTACATATTATTAGCATAGTTATATTTTCATATACAAGTGATTAAGCTCAATAGTAAAGATTGAAGTTTTTTTATCAAACTTCATTGTTTTTGCTTTATCAAGTACTCATGCAGCATCAATTATAAGAGATCATTGCTTGGTGAGCAAGAAAGGATCTTCAATAACCTGGAAGATTATAATGCATTGTAGTGTTAGTTTTAAATAGAACTATTTTCTTATAAATATATTATTTTTGAAGTTCAAATATGTTTAAACAATAAATAGAGTAGTAAAACTTCAAGATAAATTCAAAAAAATAAAATATATACATGTGGAAGGGCATCGTAAGCATGTACCAGGACAGTCGATTGGGAAAGCTATCAGGATGGGGCATCTCCTTTTGGGCAAATATCGGGATGCCCCCATCCCACGAGATTTAAAACCTTGTCTATAGGTATCCTATTAGTTTTGAAACTTAAGGGGTGGTGTGGAATGAACATTCATTTCTCATGAGAGACTTTGTTTAGATTACATATTTGTAGGACTCATGCAAGAGAACATAAAAGGGAGTCCAATGCACAAGACTCCTAGCAATATGGGGTATGGGGAGGGTGAAATGTACACAGCCTTACCCCGCTTGTGGAAAGGCTATTTCCATCTCTCAAACCCGTGACTTCCATGTCAATGGAGCAACCTTACTATTGCGCCAATACTCACCCTCACATGCAAGTGAACATGATGTCATAAAAGGATCTGGGTGTACAATATCATTATGTGGACATGCAACTACGTGAGATGCAAGTGTAAAAGAATTCACCAAGGAATGATAGATTTAACATATTTTGTTGTGATGTGTATTCATCTAGTATATGGTATTGTGCTGTGCCATCTTGCACACTAAAACATTGCCAATCAATGACCAAAAAGTCATTTGATGTCATGGTTAGTAGCTTTGTTGACCAGAAAGAAAAAGTATTTAAGTATATGCATGTAACCCAAGTTTTGAACTAGGTCTCGTAAGCCATGGCTCTGGTGCTAAACTACTAATATCAGAGGACAAGGATCTTTTAGGCTGATCTTCCATTGACACTGAAACTTAATCCTTGCAAAATAATAAGCTAGATTGTCACCAAAGAAGCAAAATGATGTCAAATGTCAACCCATGGAAGCAACACATGATAGGTAGCAGGTACAAAATGAAACATCAAACTTCAATGCTATGGTTGCTAGAAATGAAAAAGAAAAGAAACTAATGGAAGGAGAAAAAAAGGAAAACATATGCCAAAGTTAAGCTACTACTTAAGACTATGAAGATGATCAGCATACCCTAAAACAAGAATATTCTTGTTTTTGTGGAACTAGGATAGTACTGTGTATTATATGTGCCATACAAGTCAGAATATAAATAATATCAATAGAAAAAAAAAAGAAATAGATTAATCATGTAGCCATATCAGACCATGGTGGTACTTGGTTGAGCGATGTATACTTTGGTTATCCATCTCTCTTGAATGTATGACCAACGTAGTGTAAAGTGGTGGTTGACAAGTCATGCTTCGAATTTTCAAGAAGGGTCCTGATCAGCTCTAAATCATGTGTCTGGCAAGATATTTAGGAATAGGGAGGTCCCTTTTTGAATTTTTGATATGTTGCAAAACATTATTCATATGGGTCATACAGGTAAAATTGGCTGATAGATTTACCACACTATTTGGTTTCTTTAGTTTGATAAAATTTGCACCAGTATTTCGAGTTCTTCCATATTGTGCACCACTATTTCGAGTTCTTTCATATTGCTTAAACATGCATGTTATAAAACTTCAGTTTTGTTTGTGATTTCTGGTGAATGTAAATGACTCATATTTGACATGATATTGATACAGACAATTTTTTCACCATGCAGATGCACGATGTATATGAAATTGTTTATGATACATGCGGACAGTACTGGCCACACATTCATCATTATATATTTATCGCTGTCATTCTCATGCAAATTACTATGATTGGTCTATTTGGATTAAAGTCAAAGCCAGGGGCCTCAATTTCCACAATACCACTTCTAATTTTGACCATATTGTTTAATGAGTACTGCAAAATCCGATTTCTACCAACATTTTGTCATTGCTCATTACAGGTATGCTATATTATATGCTTGTTGACAATTTGTATTAACCAACTAATTAGATGTGGTAATGGTAGGAGTAGGACTAGCATACACAAGAAGGTATAAGAAATTAATTAATGAAAGTACTATTTAAAGCATGCTTCAATGCTGGTTTTGAGTGTGTATCATACTGATATCGAATTATGCTGAACTGACCCTGTATTGGGTGTACTGATACATGCCACCTTGGTACCGGTACTAGGTCTATTACCAAGATAGTGAACCTTGGTTTAAACTTTAAAGTAATAACAATTTTAACCAAAATATTTTTGGGCAAGGTTCGCCGTACCGGACCAAACCGTCCAGTTTGGGGCATACCGAACCGGATCGGCAGCCAGCCGATCCGGTTCAGCCATTTTTTTTTGAAAACCACCTTCGAACCATATCGAATCGGACGGTTCGGCACAATTCGGCTCCATACCGCTCAAAATTGGATGGTATGGATCGGTACGGTTCGGTTCGGTGTTGAAATGAATCGTACCGACATCCTTCACATGAAAAGTGGGGGGGTGCGGTGGGGCTTGGGCTGTTTTTAATGACAGCTCAGGTGGGTTGTCTTCTCTGAGAGACTTGAGAACTCTCAGAGAACTCCCGAGCTCATCTGAGACTCAACGAGACACCGAAAAAATAAGAAAAAGAGGAAAAAATTTTATAAAATTGCAGCATTAATTCGAGGAGACGCTGATTTTTGATCGAAAGTAAGGTAATATATTTTTTTTAGTATATATTTTATTTTTTATATTTTTATTGTTAAAAAAAGGATAAGAACGAAGAAGTATGAAAATAAGAGAAAATCATGCCAAAATTTTGTGATTTTAATATGATTTGATCATATGTGATAAATCTTTGAAATATCTACATAGTGACACTAAAATTATTGATTTTTATTAATTATATATTTTTTAGATATTTATATATTTTTATTCATAAAAAAATTATTAAAAGAATAATTTCAAAAAAATAAAAAATCAGAGTTTCAGAATAATGTTTAGAATGATTCAAGCTACTTAAATCTAACCTCAAATATTTTTGAAATTTTTTAAATTAAAAAATATTTTTATAATTATTTAAATAATAAAAAATATTATCAAATAAAAAATATGTAAAAATAGTGTTATATTTTAGTTAATTCAAAAATATCATATGAAGCATATAACATTTTTTTGAATTTATAAGTTTTAAAATTATTATTAAAATTTTTTTGAATTTATATATAATATTTTTTAATAATTATTAAACTATCGTGTTGTGTTATACTTACAGATATTTGTAAGAAAAAAAATTCAAAGTGTGACATTCATTGATTTTAATTAATTATATATTTTTTTAATATATATTTATTTATAAAGAAATTATTAAAAAAATAAATTAAAAAAATAAAAAATTAGAATTTTAGAATCATGTTTAGAATGATTCAAGCAATTAAGCTACTTGAATCTAACCTCAGATTTTTTTGAAATTTTTGAAATTAAAAAATATTTTTATAATTATTTAAATAATAAAAAAATGTTATCAAATAAAAAATATGTAAAATTAGTATTATATTATAGTTAATTCAAAAATATTATTTGAAGCATATAACATATTTTTTTTGAATTTATGAGTTTTAAAATTATTATTGATTTTTTTAATTTATATATAATATTTTTTTAATAATTATTAAACTATCGTGTTTTGTTATACTTACAGAAATGAATAAGAAAGATTCAGAGCGTGACATTGGTTGGGATCATGGCGAGATGCTCTCGATTCGGCATCATTGGAAATACAAATGGTACAACATAGAGTTTAAAAGAGGAGAGGTGACTAGATTGAAGCAGCACCTAGCTGGTGGTTATCCTGATGTGTCTATGTGTCGCAAATATCTGTAGGAGGTCCGACAGTTGATGAAAAAGCATTTTGCTGATTCGAAAGCAGCGAAAGAAAGGATAAAGTAGAAAAACATGGAAGTGGATTGTCGAGCTGTAGAACCACCTTCTTATCACTCTAGAGAGTCAGAGGAGACTTTCGCTCCAGATGATAAGGAGGCATAGATTGAAGCTGTCATTCAGGCGAGCTTGGCTAATCAGTACCGACAGGAGGAGATGGTCCGATATAGAGAGCAATTTGGACCATCATGCTACAAATCGAGGTCTGAATCAACGATCGATGGGAGAGAATTCGAGTTCAAGATGACTATCTTAGTCAGAGAGTCCGATGGTAGAGAGAGTAGATACAGCATGTCATCTTTGTGGGAGCTTTTGATAGTAGGAGGTCCTTTAGAGATATTTCAGTAGGAGCCACCATCCATGATTTAGATCCACATGCTTTGTCCAGCAAAGATTCAAAGCAGCAGAGGATTGATACTATGGTGAAAAAGAATAAGAAGGATATGTGGCAAACTATTGGATCATAATTTTATTTCAGTCATATTTCAGTAAATACAGCAGACAATCCTTACTATCGATCTGTCATTTCAGCCATAGAGGCTACCGGTCAGGGTGTAGATCTGTCAGAACCTAAGGACATCTATGGTCAGCTTCTTGATAATAACAAGGAGGATCTGCAGAGGTGGATTGCTTCTTACAAGAATAAATGATCTACATAGGGACTAACAATGATGTGTGATGGTTGGACCAGTCCTACTAGACGGAGCATCATTAATTTTTTGACATACTGTGATGGAAAAATATTTTTTCACAAATCAATTGATGCTTCAGATAAGATGCACGATGCCACATATATCCTTGGTCTGATGGAGAAGATGATTGATTTAGTGGGTAAGCAGTATGTCGTGCAGATCATCACAGATAATGGACTACAATATAAGGCTGTTGGAGAGTTGCTGATGGAGCAGCAACCGCAGCTATACTGGACCCCATGTGCTACACATTGTATTGATCTTATATTGATGGATATTGAGAAGATTCGTATGGTGCAGTAGGTAGTGGAGATTGCTCAAATTATTACTAGGTTCATATACAACACATGGATTCTTTCATTGATGCGGATGTATACTAGGGGAGAGATCTTAAGACTGGGTATCACACGATTTGCTACCAACTACATAGCACTTGATAGTCTTCTTCAGAAGAAAGCAGCCTTACGTCAGATGTTTTCAGTGTCGAGTGGCAGGAGAGCAGATATGCGAGGGCCAGCACTAATGGAAGTCATGTGGAGAACTTGATGACGAGTCAGTCATTCTGACAGCGGGCTGAGAAGGTAGAGAAGGTTATTAAGCCATTATATGAGGTGCTTTGCACCATGGATAGTGAAAGATACCCCCAGATGGGCTTTTTATATTACATGATGGAGAGGGCAAAGAAACAGATCAGTGAGAATGATCCGAAGTATGCTTAAGAATTTATTAACATCATTGAGCGTCGTTGGAACTATCAGATGGATAGAGATTTGTATCTAACCAGTAAGCATAGATTCAAGAATATTTTAAAATATTTTTTTCTTATGCTTGTAAAAGTGTACTTAATTAATTATGAAATTTATTTACAGCTTATTATTTGAATCCGAGATTTCAGTATACCATTTCTGGGATAGATATGGATAACGAGCTTTTTGCTGCTCTTCGTAATGTAATATATAAGATGGTGCCTGATCCAGAAATCGCATCATTGTGTTTGTAAAAGGTATGCTAGTTTCAAACAGATATGATTATTCAACTAAATTCGATCTGTACTCAATGATATATTTATAAATTTAATAAATATATATTTTTTTTACAGACGAAACAGTTTAGAGAGGGATCAGACAGCTTTGGAGTCCCATTAGCTGTCGTAAACAAAAAATAGATGAATTCAGATAAATTACATATCAATAATGAGCAACATAGATTGATATGTAATTTTGCTTAATAATATCATAAAATTTGATATGTAATTTTACTTTTGCAGCTGAATGGTGGATTCATTTTGGAATGTCCACAGAATATTTGAGAGGTGTGGCTGTCCGTATTCTTTTTCAGACGGTATCTGCTAGTGGCTGAGCACAATTGATCGACTTTCACCTTTATCCACAACAAATAAAGAAATCGTCTGACACAAAAATATCTTAATGATCTTGTATATGTTTACTATAATCTGAGGTTCAAGCTAAAATGTATTCAGAAAGAAGTACAATTGAAGTACACTGATCCGATACTAGATGATTATGTTAACGAGGACGACGATCTAATCATCGGATGGCTTGCAGATCAGCAGTAAGAGCCAGAGCTAGATGAGCCGGGGTCTCCTTCACGACCAATCAGTGTGGTAGCTAGGGAGATCAGGGTGGATCCAGGGCAATAGGCAGCAAAAAATATTCCACATAAGATTCCAGTTGATTAGCCACAGCCTGAGGGGATGATGAGGACTCATTCATCACATCTCGATGTCTGATACATTCTCACAGAGGTTCAAGCGACAGATGTTTAGATGAGGTCGGCAATCAGCAAGAAGACATCCATCCTCCCAATTACAGAAAACTCAATCACAGAGGGGCATAAAGGGGAAAAAAGAAAGACAGTTGCACGTGCACCACTCTCGAGAGTACAGGAGCTATCTGACTCAAATTCGGAGATCAGGAAGAGTGATGATGATACTGGTAGTAGTAGTCATGGTTCTAATGATCAGGGAGGAACTAGAGTACAGAAGACTACTGCTTATGAGATACAGCCGCAGGGTGATATTCGATTCATCGATGAGTCCCAGTTTACATATGCCACACAAGATAGAGACCATGGTGGACGAGTCGGTAGAGACCGTGGGGAGCCGATTTCATATAAACGATGGGCTCCTAGAGGTCGCCCAGCACATGATGCAGTTGCAGACGATCTTGCACATGGAGTAGGGTCCATGGATGTATCTGGATCATCCTCGTATTATGGATCCTATTATCCACAGCCACCTTATGATCCATATGGATATGGTGCATCTGAGGTATTGTCTTCTAGTGGTTACTACTCTATGCAGCCTGGAGCATCTTATGGATCAGATTTTACTACCGACATATTTGGATGGGCTTTTTCACAGCCATACCATTATCCTGAGGATACTTCTCAGAGTTAGAGTTTGAGTGAGAGATCTGAGATGTCTTACAATCCAAAGAGGATGCCTTATGGGATGAATATTCAGGAGTACAGTGCATCTTGATTAGAGGGTTGGACTGATGTCCCTCCAGATTATGTCAATGATCTAGATATCTACGAGTGTCACAGATACTCGATGAAATATTAAATGCAGAGCAGATCTTAAGGTTAATATATCATTTTTTATGTTTTGTACTTTAAAAGTTTAAATATATTTTAATGCACATTTATATATTTTTATTTTAATTTTAGGATGATATAGTTGTAATATAATGTAAATAAATATATATTTAGAATTTTGGATCAAAAGTCCCTATACTGCTATCTAACTCAAAAATTGAACTTAAATATGTCAATAATATGCAATATTATGTAATTTTGAGGTTATATTTATGAATTAATAACTTGAACACAAAAAAAAATAAAGAAATGAAACAAAAAAAATTTTTGTACCGATACCGATCTGGTACGCCGAAGCATATCGTGTGTCGGTACGGGATCTAGTACCAGTACCGTATCGTACTGGTCTGCCATCGGTACGGGGTCTGGTACCGGTACAGCGGATCTTGTTTCTAGGTATGTTTTCCTCCAAAGACTTCATTAGTTAAGTCACTAGTCACAATCTATCGAAACAAACAAATCATAGCGCCCCCCCCTCTTAATTTTGTTCATGGAGAGACAATTAATCCAAAACTCAAGTACTACTATTGTTTTATTGAGCGAGACATATTAGTGTGCCACAACATTTTGATTAATATGGACACTCTAATAGGGGTCGCAATTTATGACTCGACTCATAAACCTAATTTGCAAACAATTTGCTTTAAGCAAGTTTGGGTTTGACATAAATGGGTTTGGGTCATAATGGGTCAACCCCTTTAGACTCGTTTATTGAATAGATTAGATTCAAGTTTAAACCTTTGACTTGTTTAATGATTGAGACAAATCTATTTCTGTCCCATTTAACATGATCCATTTAACCTACTTTACTCGTTGAAATCCATTTAATCCATTAAAAACCTACTTCACCTATTTAACCGGTCTCGGCCTATTTAATGGATTATGCGGGTCAGGTTGGATGATCTGATTAATAAACATGTCGGGTTTGGATGTGAATCTTTAACCTATTTAATAAATTGGTCAGGTCTGAATTGACATTTTTTGACCCCGACCCATATTTGACCTAACCCCATCCAATTTCACCCCTTGCCTCTAATGCATGATAATATTAGCAATATATTTAGCATAAAATATCATGTGCTCTGCTGCTGCCAGTCTGAATCTCTTTTTTGCAAACTTTGTTTTCCTAAAGTTGATTGTCTTCTCAAATCCATGCTCTTGCAGTATTCTCCCAAACCCTTGGTACTTTCTTCCGGGTCATAATTTTCTTTAGAACTATGGGTTATTTAATTTTAGATACCATCAATTTCATATGAATTATAACTTCCTATTTTAGGCTTCCAAAAAGGATTTTATGCTAGAACACGGGAGTTGCAATTGGTTTATTTAATCTGGTTAAGCTTATGTGATGTATTCTCTAATGATTGCCCAACCTTGCTATCATGTTATATTCTTTTTAGGGTTATGTATATCAGTCTTATTTTTATCAATGGATTGAGGTATCATATGCCAGTGGTCTTCTTGTCTGTCATTGTTATGGAAGGATTTGAGGTAGCATGTGCCAGTGGTGTTCTTGCCTATCATTGTTATGGCAGGTACAATCCCATGTTGTGCCATGCCAAGCCATTTCTTGAGTGCTTAGTGGGGCTTTCTTCAATGCTTGCCTCTCAGACCTTTATGAAGTCTTGGATTAGAGACTTGCTCCCCAAATTCCATGACTGCATGACCAGAAAAGTAGGTCTCCCTAACCATTAATTGGCCTTTTATGTTTTCCTCTTTTTCTTGTTTTTTCTTTCTTTTTTAAAATAAGGATAGGAGTGCCAACTTGCTAGGTTTAAACTTGAACACCTCTCCTGCTGTGATGTGGAGGTCTCAAGTGCCAACGGTGGATTGAACGCCAACGAGCAGGTTCCTCACGTGGCTAGATAATTCGGTCAACCATTGGCAGCAACTGACATAGAGAGGAAGAGAGATGCCAAGTTGAGAAGCAATTTGAAATTCTTTCCGACATTTTCTGAAGTCATACCTTACCTCAATCCATGAAGCCAACTTTATGGTTGAGCTTTTTGTTGACTGTTGCATTTCTGTTAATTTTTCCATAGATTGGTACTTTGTTCAAATGCAGTTATTTGTCAGCAAAATAATAACACGAGGTAGTATAACCAACAGGTTACTGCTGAGGGTAAGAAGCTGCAGAGGACAATCTTAGGAGTGTGAACTATTGCGACTTGAGATTGACAGGAGTGTAAACTATTGGAACTAATCTATTGCTACTTGACATTGACAGATTTTTATCTGCATTTTATGCTGGATGCATGCACCGTGTTACTATAGAAGACAAATATAGAAATAACTCTTGTTCTTAATATTTTTTCTGTCTAGAGATGGACATGTCAATTCTTACTCATACTTGATTGGTATTGTCAGAGTGCAAAGGAGAATGATGACCGTGATGAGATGGAGGGTCAGACCGAAGTCAATCGAGAGAATGCAATCAATGCCTACCATTCTCCTTGGATGCGTCCAGTGAATCTGGGTCAAGAATCTAGTTCTATACAACCTCTAGTTTGGTCGTGATACTGGCCTTAACTTTTAGTGCGCACATTTAATTTTGCTGGGACCAACAAATCAGCTATCATAGGGTAATCCAACTTGTGCCACCTTTGTTGGAGGAATCTAACGGCGGTGAGACTCCATTTATTTGATTTAGATCATTCATTCTTACCTTGCAAGAGGGGATTACAAACTGGTCTAGACGCGAGGTAACTGTTTAAGAAATCAAATTACTGAAATGTTTGCTAATTGTTGAGTTGCTGTTCTACTAGGTTGTAATATATCAGACTTGAATGGTTGCAGTTCACCAATGATGATGCGTGGAGATGCCTTCTGTGTGTTTATTAACTTTGTGTAAAATTAATGAATGCCTTCAGGGAGCGGCTTGTAACCATGTTACGAGACAACATGTGACATAAAATGCTGATGCAACCTAAAGTTGAAAGAAAAAAAGACTAACACGTCTTGCCATATTACAAATCACACTCAGCATCCGTATTAGTTGTTTCAGTTACTGGTTGTTTGCTTAAGCCCAAATTTTTATGTATTTTAGGTACTTCTGCGTTGCTGGACAAAATCACCTTCGTTTTTGAGCTCTCTCTCTCTCTCCCTTTGGCAAAACACAAACGGCAAAGAGGTCAAATCCAATCCTGGATCTTTCTGCCGTCTTAACTTATTTATCAACCAAAAAAGGTGCAAATTTCTGAGTCTGACGGTTGAATGGGACATCCCCTAAAGAGGAAAGCTCATGTTATAAGGGTACCTGGAATCAATCTCTGGACTTCAGTTGAATTATATATAGTTCCATCTAAGTTCTGCTTGATAGGAATTTGAATGCCATATGTGGAATTTGGCTTCGATTTGATGGGATTATTGAAAACTTCATATAGATATATACGTGATTATTAGAAAATTAATTGGGCCAAACCATTGGGCTTTTGGAGTCATTTACACCTTAAGAGACTCCCCATTGGCCTGATCTTCTAGATTTCATTACCTTGCAACAGGGGATGAAAGTATAATTGTTAAGTCGACATTGGGCACACACTCGAATAATAATTTGGTATAAACTAAGCTGTTATTGGGTACCATTTACAACACTAACAACTTAGCCCGGCCATAGGTCATGACTTAGGGTCTTAGGCACCTTACCAACTCCGGAAAAATGCTTAAGTAACTCAAAAATTTCACTCAAGAAGTCATTCAGCTGGTGTGGTGCATGCATTCTCACTGCTCCTTTTGAATTGGGATCACGGAGTGTGCCATTAATGAAGCAAAGTGGTTGGTGCAACACACCCGACCGACTTTTTTGAGTGATTTTTTGAGTTATGTAGCATTGCTTGACCAACTACATACAATCAATACAACAAACTGGAGCTCAATTTAGAGCTAAATCACTAGCCAAATTTAATCTGGCCTATATTGATTCAATTGAAGTATGTGATAGCAAAGAAAGAAGCCTAGTAGCCCCAAATCACATTCCAACATCAACCTCAGCCTTTCTTTTCCTTCTCTTTCTGTTATGGGAAGAAAATCTCTGGTGCCTGAATTGAAGACACTGGCAAACCTTGGTCCTGGCCGACTCAAGCATTAGCCATTGACCCATACATCAGTCGCTGATTTGCGCATTGGCCATCGATCCTTATCGTCAATAACCTTTATTTGCAGGCTCCGAATGCTGATCCTCATGTCAGTTGCCGACTTATGCATCTGCTGCCAACTACTATCTCCAATAGTATGCGTGGTAAGTCACTGATCTATACTCCCTCTGACTCTTGCTTTGATTATTATATTCGAAAAAGTTCATAAGAAACTCCCATACACTTCCTTCAAATCATGCAACTACTAGGGGCAATAGGCCATGGGCTAGACAAGGTAACCACAACTACCTAATCCCAAAAAATTAGACCGAAAATCTTAAAATGATGCACTCAAAGAAATTAGAATGACTTTTAACTCTTTTCTCTTATGGCTCTCACTTTGATCTATAAATAGAGGTAACCCAAAGATCCCAAGATATACAACTTTTTTCTCTCTTGTGCACTCCTTTCAATCTGGTCTGCAGGTTTCTGATTTGAGTGTCAGAGGGTCCCTACTAGAATCAATCTTGATCCGAAATTTGTTTTGCAAGTCCGGTCATCATCACCACTAATCATTGCCCCTCTCCAGTCAATCCGACCCAAGCCGAGAATCTGTAGCAATAATTTTTTTTTTGATTTAAATCGAAAATGCATGCATGAAAAGAGGGAACACCAGATCTTTTTCATTCTTTTTCATCTTTACATTTCATTATATCATCCTTCCTCTTAACCCTTCCTGCTTGCATTGACTTGAGATGAAAAAAGAAAAATTAGCTTAAATAATAGATTATTCAATAAATTGGAAACAAATTGAGTGAAGATAAGGATTATGAATCAGCTTAGGGTTGGGGGTGGGGAAACAAATTGAGTGAAGATAAGGATTATGGATCATCTTAGGGTTGGGGGGGGTTATTTTTTACGGGAATTTGATTGCCGCTCCCCCCTTTGATGTTACTGTAACAAAAAATCCTTGTTGACTAAAAATGTAACTCCAGATCCCTCTTTTAAGTTTATCTTAATAGTATATCTTTTTGACATCATTTTATTTTAGAAAATGCCTAACTTACCCTTTGCCCTCATCTTTTTTCTTTCTTCCTTCATTCCCCCATCACTCCCATCCCCTCAAAGCCCTATCTCACCTCTATGATTTAGATGCTCCCTCCCGTCGGTGAGATGATGAAGTTGTCGGTCGCCGCCGCCACCTCTGTCTCGTTCCTCATTGTCTTCTTCATTGGAGAGTAGGAAGTCGAGATCGGCACCGTTGTCGTTCATCCCGTCCTTGGCTTCAAGATGTAATATCCCAATCCCATGTAAACCCCCACCTGTACGACTCTTAGAGCATCCAAAAAAAAGGGAAAGGAACGATGAAGACTCCCACTGGGAACCTTCTTCCATACGACTCCGTCGGAGAGGGAGTTGAATTCGGAAAGGATTCGGCCTCCTCTCTGCCATATAAACTTCTCCTCCCCTTCGAAGCTAGCCATGATGATCACCGACCCTCCTCTCTCTTCTTTCTCTTCGATTTCTCCCGTTGAAGCCGTGAACGCTCTCATTGTACCTACCTCAAATCCTCGTCAGAGATACCGTCGAAGCTCGAGGTAAGCCCCTCCCTTCTTCCTCTCCCTCTTTCCTTTCTCTCCTTGGCCCTAGACCTCGCCGTCGGCCACCGATTTTGTCGGAAATCACTCTCAAAGTCCATCCCTATTTTTTTTCTTATTCCGCCCTTTTTCTTTTGATTTTTCGATACGGGTGGTCACCACCGACCATTGATTTGGGTTCTTTGGGCTGTGTCGTCGTAGCCCTATTTGCCATCGGCCATGGCCCCCGATTCGAGAAACAAGAAGGAACCTCACGGTCCCTGTTCCACCAAAAAAAGCCACGAGAAGAAGAAGAAGAAAAAGAAAAGAAAAAGAAAAGCAAAAAAAAGAAAGAAAAAGAAAAAGAAGAGAGAGGATTTCCTCTCTTCCCCCTCTCCCTTCAGTCTGAACCCCATTTTCTCTCTCTAAAAATTTCTCTCTCTAGAATTGTTGCTTTAAGATGATTTGTCTCTCTAAGATTGATTTAGTAAATAACCTTTTTACAATGATTTTGGTCAAGCTTAGTGAAGAGTCTTGATCCGCAGTCGTCGGACAGCATACTGGCACCCACCTTGAGCAGATTCGAATACCATCAGATTTGATCTATTTGATTTTCTATGGACTCAATTGTATCATTAATCAAGTTATTTGATTGAACTAATTTTTGATCATCGAGCATCGTGTTGACCTCCATTACCATCGCCATTGCCATTTCCATCATATTGATTTTTCTAAGGAGAGAGATGGGGGTGGGGGGCCATCATCATCACCATCATTAGTGGCGGTCACGACGGCGACCATGAGTTTAGAGGATCCATGAATGTTCGATCAAGATGGGGGGAAGAGGGTGGCTAAGGATTACTGTCTGATTGAGAATGAGATAATCCAGATTTCTCGACTGCACCAGCAATGATGGGTCAGAAAGGCAGCAGGACACCGAATTCTTGTCGTCCCTGTCTATACTGTTACTATCCTATTCATGGTCACTTATTCATCAAATAGAACAGTCGTTAAATTAACATATTACATAGTTAACTAACTATGATATACAGTTTAATTAACATGGTATACAGTTAAATGAATATTGCATTAAATGAATACTGTACACAGTTAAATTAACATAGTACACAGTTAACTAACTATGGTATACAGTTAAATTAACATGATACACAGTTAACTAAATATAATACACAGTTAAATGAACATTATATAAAGTTAAATGAATAATATACATAGTTAAACTAATATGGTACACAGTAGCTAAATATGGTATATAGTTCAATGAATAGGTATAGAGTTAAATGAATACTACATGTAGTTAAATAAATAATATACATAGTTAAATTAACATAGCATATAATTAACTAACTATGATACATAGTTAAATAAATATAGTACACAATTAACTAAATATGTTACACAGTTGAATGAATATGGTACATAGTTGAATGAATATGGTACATAGTTAAATAAAACTAAGCCAATTTTGAGGCAGCTTTATGATAATGAAACCGACTGTATTTTCCAACTGGAATAGAAAATGACTACCGAAATTACATGGTACATCCAGAATAGACCTAAGAAAAAAATTTGGTTGATCCATTCTAAGAATCTCAAGCCACCCCTCCAACTCGCCCCTAAAGCCTGTAGGCATTTTCTTATTTAAAAAAAAAATGGTATACAGTAAATAAATACTGTACATAGTTAAATTAACATGGTACATGTTAACTAATTATGGTACATAGTTAAATAAATATAATATAAAATTAATTTATCGTTGTGTATAATTAAACTAATATAGTATATAGTTAAATAAATACTGTACATGGTTAAATAAACACTGTACATAGTTAAATTAATATAGTACACAGTTAACTAACTATGGTATATAGTTAAATAAATATAGTACATAATTAATTTATCATTGTATATAGTTAAATTAATATGATACATAATTAAATAAATACTGCACATAATTAAATAAACACTGTATACAATTAAATTAATATAGTACATAGTTAACTAACTATGGTATACAGTTAAATTAATATGATACATAGTTAATTAAATATGGTACACAGTTAAATGAATACTATACACAGTTAAATGAATAATATATATAATTAAATTAATATGGTATATAGTTAACTAAACATGGTATATAGTTAAATTAATATGGTATATAGTTAATAAATACTGCACATAGTTAAATGAACCATGTACACAGTTAAATTAACATGGTACACAGTTAACTATGGTATACAGTTAAATAAAATATGGTACATAGTTAATTTGTCGCTGTACATAATTAAATTAATATGATACACAGTTAACAAAACATGGTATAGAGTTAATTTATCACTGTACATAGTGGTCATCGATTGAATAGGATGTGGAGTAGGCAAGATCGTCAAAGGCAAGGTTGAGGAGGGCATCGTCGGTGATGATGGTGATGGTATATAGTTAATTTACTATGGTACATAATTAACTGATTAATTAATATGGTATATAGTTATCTAACCACTATGTACAATTAAATAAATATGATACATAATTAATTTATCATTGTACATAGATAAATAAATATGATACATAATTAATTTATCATTGGACATAGTTAACTGACCACTGTACATAGTTAAATTAATATGGTACACAGTTAATTAACTTACTACTATATACAGTTAAATAAATATGAAATACAGTTAACTGACAACTGCATATAGTTAAATTAATATAGTATACAGTTAATTTACTACTGCACACAGTTAAATTAATATAGTACACAGTGAATTTACTACTGTACACAGTTAATTTGTCACTACACATAATTAATTTACCATTATACACAGTTAATGTGCCTTTCTAATTAATTTGTTATTTTTTTTATATGGATATAATTTTTCTTGTTTCAACCACCACCCCCCCCCCCGCCCACTTTACCATATGTAGAGAAATGGAAAGAAAGTATGATATTAAATTGGAGGCATTTTTGTCTCATGAAGAGTAAAAGTTAAAGCCCCATTAAAAATGGATCAAAAATTATATAAAAAATCAACAGAGCTTAAAAGTTAAAGTTTGGTCCATAAACAGATCGGGTATTGAAAACCCCTATTTTTTATTGATCTAAATTAGATCCTAATAATATAAATGCTAGGTCAGGTTGGGTTTGGTTGAAAACTATCAAACTCCTTCAATCCCCTATCTATCTCAAATTAGTGTGGGCTTCATATGAGTACGTGGTGGATGGGTCGGAGCATTGGATAACATCCAAAATTCTTGTTTATTCCTATCACATTCAAGAGAGAAGTGAGAAAAACTAAGGAACGGGATCCTCTGCAAGACGTCCATCAAAAGATGGATGGTTATGTGGTGTTTATCTAAGCTGTTCAAATACTCTTAAGATTTATCTCTTCTTATTGTTTTAGTATTTTATCGCACGCACGTAAGCGCATGCGGCCATCCATTTTTTGATGGATGTCTCAGAAGTATGCACAGCATACTGTGATACTTTTTAAATATGATAGAGGATCCATTCCCCAAAACTAATTGGGGGCCACAGTTTTCGTTCTCTCTAAATAATAGCTGATACCTCTAGATGATTAGGAGGTATTGACTAGTTATACTTTCAAATCTCAGCCATTTAGAAGCATTACATGAATGGACGGAAAAAATTTAGGGGTACCAAAGAAGAGCCCCATTTTTGAAATTGTTGTAAGTTCTAAATATTGAATGAATTGCTTTAATTTTTTGGAGAAGATTTGATGAAGCCCAAATATGGGATGGATCTCACAGACAATTTGGATGGATCTCATAGGTAATTTGATCTATCTTCGGCTTTGTCATCATCATGAAATCAAATGAGCAAAGTAGATGTTTGTTTGGGCAAAGAGTCTTTTAATTTCCAAAACTGGTCCGAAACTAATCCAATCCAACCCAAACTAAAGCTATAAGGCTTGGATCGAAGAGCATGAGCCATTTTAAATATGGATTGGATTTAATGTCGATATCTCTTCATTGTATCTTGTCGGTTGTATGTCTTCTTTTCTTTTGTTTTATGATGGGGGTATGAAAGCTTGGCCAAAAAGAGTGTGCGGGTGGGATTAAAGCTTGTGGTCACTTTTTTTTTTCTTTTTATTTTGGGTAAGAATAGCTTGTGGTCACTTTACCAGCACAACTAGAGTCCTTTACCTAAATAATTTAAAAAAAATTATTTACAAAAATAATATAATTTTAAACTTATTTATCAAATTAATGCAAATCTTATAAAATGCCATTCAAAATGACATTTTATAGTGTCCATGTCACCATCCCTTTTCCACCATTTTTCCACTTGGACGATGAAAAAAATTCAAAAATATCATTTCAAATGGCATTTTTGAAAATGCCATTTGAAATGGTATTTTCAAAAATACCATTTCAAGAGATGAGTTTAATTATTAATTTTTCAAAAAAAATAAAAAAAATAAAAAAATATAATTTTAAATTTTTTAAAAAATAAAAATTATAATTTTGATTCAAATAAAAATCATCATTTCAAATTAGTATTTCCATTTCAAATTATCTTTTTAAAAAATATTTGAAAAAAAAATTAGTGTAAAAAAAATAAAAAATATCATTAAAAAAAAGAAAAAAATTGAAAAAAATAAAAATTATAATTATAAATTTTAAGAAAATAAAAATTTTAATTTTAATTCAAATAAAAATCATCATTTCAAATTACAATTCCCTTTTCAAATTAATTTTTTAAAAAAATATCCCAAAAAAATATCTTAAAAAATAAAAAAAATATCATAAAAGAAAAAAAGAGAAAAAAATAAAATTATAATTTTAAATTTAAAAAAATAAAAATTTTAATTTTAATTCAAATAAAAAATATCATTTCAAATTACTTTCTATAAAAACACATAAAAAGGGTAAAAATGAGAAAAAATTATAATTATAATTTTAAATTATAAAAAAATAAAAATTTGAATTTGAATTCAAAATTAATTTTTAGAATATTTTTTAAAAAAATTAATTTTAAATAGGAAAAGTAATTTGAAATGATGTTTTTTATTTGAATTAAAATTAAAATTTTTATTTTTTAAATTTAAAATTATAATTATAATTATTTTTTATTTTTTATTTTTTATTTTTTGTAATATTTTTTATTTTTTTAATTTTTTAAGATATTTTTTTGGGATATTATTTAAAAAAAATTAATTTGAAATATGAAAAGTAATTTGAAATGATGTTTTTTATTTGAATTAAAATTATTTTTTTTAAATTTAAAATTATAATTTTATTTTTTTCTTATTTTTTTATGGTATGTTTTATTTTTTAAATTTTTTAAGATATTTTTTTGGGATATTTTTTAAAAAAAATTAATTTGAAATGATGTTTTTTATTTGAACTAAAATTAAAATTTTTAATTTTTTAAATTTAAAATTAAAATTTTTATTTTTTCCCATTTTTTCTCATTTTTTCTTTTTTATGTTATTTTTTATTTTTTAAATTTTTTAAGATATTTTTTTGAAATATTTTTTTAAAAAAAGTAATTTGAAATGGGGAAAGTAATTTGAAATAATATTTTTTATTTAAATTAAAATTAAAATTTTTATTTTTTTAAATTTAAAATTATAGGTTTTATTTTTTCTGATTTTTTTCTGATTCCTTTCTTCTTTTATGGTATTTTCTTTTTTTTAAGGTATTTTTTTGGGATATTTTTTTAAAAAAATTAATTTGAAAAGGGGATTGTAATTTGAAATAATAATTTTTATTTGAATTAAAATAAAAATTTTTATTTTTTTAAAATTTAAAATTATAATTTTTATTTTTTTTCAAATCTTTTCCCTTTTTTTTCTTTTTTAATGGTATTTTTTATTTTTTATGCCAATTTTTTTTTAAATATTTTTTTAAAAAGATAATTTGAAATGGAGATACTAATTTGAAATGATGATTTTTATTTGAATCAAAATTAAAATTTTTATTTTTTAAAAAATTTAAAATTATAATTTTTATTTTTTTTATTTTTTATTTTTTATTTTTTTTGGAGAATTGATAATTAAACTCACCACTTGAAATGATATTTTTGAAAACATCATTTCAAATGGTATTTTAAAAAATACCCTTTGAAATGGTGTTTTTAAATTTTTTTTTTTTTGTGTCGTCTACGTGGAAAAAGGATAGAAAAAGAGTGGTGACGTGGACATTATAAAACGTCATTTTGAATGACGTTTTATAGAATTTGTATTAGTTTGATAAATAAGTTAAAAATTATATTATTTTTATAAATAATTTTTTAAAAAATTATTTAAATAAAGGACTAGCACAACTACTTGCCGCTTTCGTATGCATACTATTTAAGAAAAATAAAAATTAATTTTAGAATATTACGTTACCTATTCAAGAAACAACAATTCTTGCGGTGAATCTTCCGTCTGTCCATGCTTTTTTATTTAAGATTCCCTTCCACTTTTTCTATACCACAAAGCTACTTTCTATTTAAAATTCTAATTCTTATTTGAATTATTACAGCTACTTAAATTCTGCTAATTTAGGAAAAAAAATGAAATTCAGCTTTCGAAAAGGGAAAAGGCAAGATTGTAATCTACCTTTTTCAGGAAAGCCTTTTTTTGGGTACATTGGAAAGAAAGTTTTTTACACCCTCGTTTCTTCCCTAATCCCAATCCGATCTGAATCGAGTCCCAGTTGAAAACTTAAAGAAAACATACAAGAGTAATTCTGTTATTCGTTTAGAATTGTTAAATTAGTTTATATTCATGCTTTTCCAGAACCGGCATCGCATCTGTCCGGTTGTTAGGATTACATAAGAAAAAAACGGGGTCGGGGGGGCCACCTCATGCTTTTCTGAAAATATATATACTATTTTTTTTTTTTGTAGAAAAAAAATATATGTACACTATTTTTAAGAACCACGACTTGCCCTTTCTGACCAAGCTGCCTGTGTTTAGTCCTCTCAGTCCCTCCAGGCCGCTCGAGTCAATGTTGGTGTTTGCTTTCACACCAAGGACAAATAAAATTATGCTGACCCTTAACTGGTTACTCAAGAATATGTCTGGATTTGAAAGTGTTTTTGCTTCAATTTAGGAGTCATGGTGACATGACTTGCCAACTTGGAGAACCATGCTATTCCTTTCCTTTTCCATTAATCTCTTTTTTCGGAGAAATATATTATACAGCATCTATTAGTGGAGCTGGAACGTAGGATCTCTTCCAAGTGGAGAGAGAGATGCGGCCTACTTGGTGAAGAACGATTGGCTTTCCATTGACTGTTTATTTCAAGAGTTTAGGATTGTATTGCAATTAATGTCGAAAGCAATGGCTCAAAACATGATATTCATATGTGGCCACATCTCTTATATTTAAGTCCTCATAGCAATAATTAATAAGGAAAAAGGCACCTAACTAATTTGGTATAACAATATTACATCATGGGCTAATGATGCTACTTTGCTTCAATGTTTTGGGTCACCTAGTCCTTACTTGTGGAGGGATTCTTGCCACGCTTTCAACTCCGGGACATAATGTAAGTTCCAATATTTTAATGTAGGAATGCCTCTCCGTCTTAACAAAAATTTCTCTCTAAACAACTAACATTCCACATGACTTGACCGCAAGCTTGTCGCAAGAGGTGCCAACATAGGTTTGGCATGGTGCTATGAAGGGTTCAGTGTGCCAAAAGTTGCGATGCACCTCAATACTTTGGAACCTCCAGGGACAAGATTGAGTGGATGTCTAGTTGGTGTTTTCAGGAGAAATAGTTGGCCAAGGCACAACATGGTTGTGGCATGATACCAAAAAGCTCAAAAAAAGAAGCTTGATATTTGGTATGGTAGCTATTGGGGATGATCCCTCGTGAGTGCGAAATACAGATCCTTCCATCCAGGATCTCAATACCGGTGACGGTATCGACACTGTAACAAAAAGAAAGAAAAGATAAAATAATGGATACAATCAAATATATAGATCCGCATAAGGCTTACTTTCACAGGACATGCGAGCTTCACTATGAAAGAAAAAAATAAGTACAAGAGAAGATTGCACCTTCTCAACTCTCATATACAAACTTCTCTCTCAACAAGAAGCACAATTCTCACAAAATCTCTCATAACTCCTTCGAGGAAACTCTTTCACAGGCCTACCGTGTCAGGATCCTCGACGTCTCTGGATGCTTCCTATGATGCTCTTGGCCACTATATCATGCCTCAGCCTCTGCCCCCATACTCACAGCCACTACCATGCTCTCTCAGAGTTGTCGGCCATTCTCATGATACTCTCGGCTGCTCTCTATGCTCTACAGCCGCTCTCTCAGATCTTTGGCCACCCCCTTGCTTTCAGGCTATCAAACATCTTTTATAGGCTCAAAACCCAAAGAACTAATCTAGACTGTTGGATCTCTCCTCCAAGCTTCCCTAGCTGTCCGATCGTGCAAGATCGTACGTCTATGCATGCACAATCATCAGATCGCACAAAGCTGGGCTATAAACTACGATAAACTGAATTTAGGCCATGGCTGTCCATGGGTGTTGCCCAACAGGACAACCAAAGAAGGGAGGGGAGATTGGGTTGTTAAAACTTTTTCAAATTTAAAGTAATGCATGCTGTGTAGAAAGATAAGTAAACAAAAAATATAATGATTACATGAGCTGAAACTAAATGCAGAAAGGGAAGAAGATTACAACCACACAAACACAGTAAGTTTATAATGGTTCGGTGCACCTCAAGTACCTACATCCACTTACTAAGCGATCCCTTGAAAATTTTCATTATAATCAATCTGATTACAGCGTGTTTATTTTCACTGAATTCATAAACAAACCCAATAGATTTTAGCTCAGATCAACCGATCAAAACCTTTATAAGCCTTGTCCCAAGGCTCCCCAAACTAATCTTAGTTTGGTACAAATTTATCCCTTCAAGTTTCAGCCCTAGCTGAAACTGTTACAGCAAATTAAAAATGAAAAATAGAACAAAAAAAAAATCCTTGAGGAAGGTTGGATTGTTGTCGTTGAAGCTCGATAGTTGGGGACTTAAATGCCAGCAATCAACGCTCTTTGTTCCTCTTCCTTAATGCTCTAAAAATCAAGAGTAATGTAGTTGGAAGTTGGTGGACACTCTTTATTAGCTTTGAATATAGAATTCTTTCTTTCTGCAATGAATAGTTCTTCTTCTCTCTTTCCTTGGTTTTTCTTTTATCTCTTGATGATTTTCTTCAACCTCTGAGTGATTTAGATTTGAAACTAGCCGTTTGTGACCGTTGGAGGGAGAAAATAATCGTTGGAAGCTTTTTCTGATCGAAACATCATATGTAAGAAACTATCCATTGAGGCTGTCAGACATTGTCGAGTCAGCTCGGATTGACCTCGAGTCAGCTCGAATAGCACTTTTCAAAAATTTCAACATTCTATTCGACTGAGAGAGCTGGTTTGGATCACTCTTCGAGATAGTTCGACAGCTTCTTTCAAAAATCGACATTCTATTTTTCTGAGAGACTCGACTCGGATCTATCCTCGAGCTGGCTCGACTTGCATTTCTGAAAAATCAACTTTTTGCCGATCTGAGAGAGCTGGCTCAGCTCTAATTTCGAGCTAGCTCGGCTCACAAAACTAAAAAATGATCATTCTGTCACTCTGAGAGAGTTGACTCGGATTCACCTCGAGCCGGCTTGACTGCATGTCAAGCCAAAACTTTAAAGATGTACCATACCAGAGCTGGCTTGATTTCTGACAGAGCCGGCTCAACTTCCTCAAAGTGATTTTTCTTGTATCAAGACTCTCCAAACTCGATTTTTCTTGACTCAAATGATCTTCAGTTAAATTTAGAGTCTCCAAACAGTCTTTTTCTTCTGCAAGAATATTTTTTGCTATACTTGAAAGAATATTAGCATTGAAATATGCTCTAATATTTTATGATCATCAAAATCATTTTCGAGAGCAACAATCTTCTCTTTTTTTATGATGATAAAACATTGATCATATAGTATATATGTATAAAAAAATTATTCAGTATATAGCATAAGTGTAATGACTTTTTACAATTCAATATATACCATTTGCACAAATAGTTTCAGATTTGACAAAATTGTATCTTTACAAAATTTATATGTGAGAACTTTTCATTACCATTGAGATTTAAGCTCCCCCTCAATAGATGCATCTTATGAGGTGACTTTTAGGATAAAATTTTTAATAGTCTCTATTCAGATTTTAACGTTTTACTTTTTATTTCATAAGAAATTGAGTTTGGTAGATATGCTCAATTTAGTCTTTTTCCCTTTTTGTCAACATTAAAAAGCTTATAATTATTTCGTAAGAAAGTTATCAAAATCAATAAGATGTAAGCGTGTCAAGCATATCATGAGTCTTTTGATAGCCTTTTTTCTCCAAGTTGATTTCTAAGCTAGACTTGCTTTCTTAATATAATTTAATTCTAAATAAAATTTCTTATAAGGTGTGTCTAGTTTAGAGTGTATAATTTGAAACTACACATCTTGAATAGTCATTCACAAGAAACATTCACAAGAAGACACAAATTACACAACAAGAAAAAGTGAAGTAGTTTACAAAAAGATGCTATCCGAACAATACAACATACATTACAAAAGAAGCCAACCAAAACATGAAACTAGATTTAACATAAGGATAATCCAAGATAACTACTCTAGTCTTCATCTAGCACTTCCTCAATAATGGGGTTAGGAGCATAAGATGATGAGGAGGAACAAAGTGATGTCTTGTTCTGAGTTCTAGCAAAAGGCCCAGGGCGAAGGGGTGAAAAACCAGTGCCAGGCCTAACCGTGGCACTGAGGGGGGGGGGTCTGAAAGAGGATGTGAGGGTAGAGGAAGGTCTGATCTGAGTGGTAGAAGAAGATATCCGAGACCATAGCTGATCCAACTGTGCCTCAAATCATCGAATCTCTGTGACAAAAAGCTCTGCGCTGCCATGCTGTGATATCATAATCTCCTCAGTCATTCTAATAATTTGGGCGACCTTAGCTTTCACTTGACCAACCTCCTCAGCTATCCCATATTCTCTTTTCTCCAATATATCTATATTTTGAGACAAGATGTTCATCTACTACATGAGAGAATCAAACTGCCTCCCAGAAGATACTTTTATCTCCTCAAGACTCTGAAAAATATACTGTCGAAGATCTAAGGGATCAGTCCTCTGGTCCGCAATAGTTCTATGGTCTACGACTCTCTCTAAGCTTTCAAGTCTCAAAGTGATTCTCAGTAACTCACCACAAAGCTGCTAAAACTGAGTCTGCTCTAAAAGTGCCTCATGGCTCTGCAAAATCTGAGACTTAAAGTCAGCAAATATGCTCCCCATCCTATCCATGATCTGATTGATAATTTCTTCTACAAAAAAGGTGTGGGTCATAGCTGGTGTGTGAGGAGAGACTGATGGTCCTGGATGATACTCTCCACCTACAGACCTCGAAGTCGGTGTAGGTGTAGGGGATGATGGTCCTATTGTAGGTGTAGGGGAGGATGGTTTTATAGAATCTGAGTCTGATGGAGAAGAGGAGGAAGATCAAAAAACTTCTTCGGGCTGCTCTTCTTCACCCTCTCTGATCCATTCATCTCTCACTTTGTGAAACTTCATGCGATGGAGTGTGGATGGAGTAGTAGTCAGAATGTTTGAGTAGCTTGCAGTTCTCTCCATCCAACTCAATACCTGCTTCTCTGAATATCAGTGTGAAGACCATTCTATAAGGGAGACAAGCCTGACTTTTAGATTTCTCTACTGTATTTTTGATCTGCTCGATCATAAAGAAGGGTAGATTTATAGCAGTGCCCTCAACCATGTGAAACATCACGCCCAGATCCCTCGAAGAAATTCAATTAAATCTCCTTATCTGTGGAAAGAAAATTCAGCTAATTATGCTGTGAAGAAGCTTCAGTTCAATGGGCATGAGATTGGCATTATGAATGTCAAATTTCTTTGAAAGGTTCCTACCGAGAAGCTTCTGCATTCCATCAAAATCATTTGACAACTCCACAGCTTGGAGTCCAGAGGAGGGCATTTGCAGAAGATGCCCTAATCTATTTTGGTCTAAAATAATCTCAATGCCCTTCACCATTGACTTAATGGACTCGGTATCTAACCTCAGATTTTCAAAAACTCTCGAACAAGGTGTGGATAGGTTGGTGAGCATATTATCTCCCAACCCTGCTGCCGAATCCATGATCCAATTCAGAACCCTTGTTCATCCAAAAACTTGAAATTAACTTTCCTTCCAATTGTAACAGCTTTGGATGCCATAGAAACTCGAGTCAGAGCAGAGGTCGAGGAGGGGGTTGATCGTGCTGAACCTTGGCACTGCTTCTTCTTGGAACGGGTCGCATGCGGAGCTGCTGCTTAATGCTTCTTTGCCTCGGCCATGCAGGATTTCGGTGCCACGATTTAGAGATCCCAAGGGTTTGAGGGTTGGATGAGGAAGAGAGATAGAATTTTGGAGGGATTAGGGTTAGAGCCACCAAAAAAAGCTCGGAGTGGACAGGCTCAGATGAAAGGGAGAACAGGATTTCGGGAAAAGATCAATACGATTTAAAAACTGGGTTCCGACTATTAGATGTGTATCCTAGAAGCCAATCTTGACTGATACATATCTTTTTTTAGGACATGTTTTGTACTTGATAGGTAGTTTTTATAACCAATCATGTCATATATGTCCATGATTTATCCTAAAAATTAACAAAGATGATTTTGTATATTTTCAAGATGTTAAAAATTTGAGACATACATCATTAGTGGTTAATTTCTAAATACTCTCGATTGAAGAATCATCACGGAGGACAATGATCAATCTATTCAAGATCAGTGTACAGATCATCTCCTTTTTTCAGACAGATGAGTCTCGAGTCTATGGTGTAGAGACACTAGGATGAGAGTGCAGATGGTTGTTAGAGAATAATTTACACTGAGTGTGACCAATACGAGAAACCACTTGAATATCTACTCACTCGTCAATAATTTTTTCGATGCTGCAATGGTGTGACTGATCCTTTGACTTATGATGTGTTGGCTATTCACAGCGAGGCTACTTAGTTTGACTGTATATTTCCTTGATCCCTAGTCATTTGGGTGCTTGCTATGTATATTGACTATTGTAGATTCAGATTTTCTATTTGAAATAGGATGCACCTAGATGGAATCTATCGACCTTGATAGAAAAAGAGTAGTCCTATGCGATTTGCAAGACTGAGTTCAGAAAGTCTTTGGCTAGAGCAAGAGTGAATATTAGAAAAGAGTTTTCACAAAATTCATAAATAAACTCAAGTCGAGCCAATCTAGCATATTACTGATGATGGGATTTGACGAGTTCTTCATGATCTCTGTCTAATCGAAACTCTCGATAGAAGAATTGTATCATACGATAACTACACCTAGGAGTTCATCTTTTCTATTCTGCTGGATTGCCACTACATACTGTTAGGCATCACTGATGGATCGTGAAAACTCACTAGAATTTTTTATCATGAGAATTCACTATGATTATTTTTAGATCAACGATCCTTGTTGAGGTGAGTCCATCGTTCCAGCCCATCAAAAGATGTTTCGATGATGCTATGATAGAGATCATGATATGTCTTCCTACCAAATAGAATAGAACCTGAAGGGTCACACACAAAAGGAGCATGACCTAATCAATAGCTTGGATCATATTTGAATTATCAATCAGATTGATAGTTTAAATTTTAGAAACTGTCAATTTGTAAGTGTTACAATTTTGACAACTACTAATTATTAGCGCAGTTACTTAATTACAAATATTATAATTTATTTTAGACTGATTAAATTATAGACTAAGTCTTAATTAATTTAAATTATATTTAATTTAATTTAATTTAATTTAATTTAATATTAATTGGGTTCAATTATCTAAATCAGATTTGAATTTCAAGCTTGATTGGATCAGATTTGACAGCCTTTCAAATTTGACTCGACTCAAACTCGATTTGAATCTGATTGAAATCTAATTTGAACCAGATGAACCATGACTCATAGAGCTCAGGTTCCTTAAGACTCTCTCTTCAAATCTCCTACAGAAAAGGGGAGGGAGTGCATGGAGACATGCCCCCTTTTGTTTTTGCGCATGTGAAGGGGAGGGGCACCAATAGTTGGCACCCCACTCCATTTGAGATTCTCTCTCCTCCTGATTTAATTTTTATTTAAATTTGATTCAAAATAGGATCAAATCTTTATAAGATGTGGTATGGAAGTTTATTTTTTGTATGACAAAAAAATGGAGAAAAGGAGAGACACACGTTCGCATGCGTGAAAGAAAAAGGGTGCCCCTCCTCTGTGTCATCTTTCCTTATTTCGTTCTTTCTTTCTATTTGAATTTGATTCAAACTAAGAAAAGGATAATATCTAAAAGAAAAAGTTTTCGATCTTAATTTTGTGTGACAAAATTTTGAGAAGAGAAGTGGGCGTGTGCCATATTTTTTGATGGGAGGTTCTTCTTGCTGCATAACACAATCTTAACGCATCTAATCCCTTCCTCTTGATTTGAACGCCAAAGATCAAATGAGATTAGATCTACTAGGGTGTTAGGAAGTGGTTGGGC
Source organism: Elaeis guineensis (assembly GCF_000442705.2). Lineage (NCBI taxonomy): Eukaryota > Viridiplantae > Streptophyta > Magnoliopsida > Arecales > Arecaceae > Elaeis > Elaeis guineensis. Next base: position 44,129,102 of record NC_025997.2, read on the forward strand.
ATGGGGATTCTTGGTTTTGTGTGACAAAATAAAGTGGGGCGTGAAGAGTTTTGCATGAAGGAGGGGACAGCTTCTTTAGGACACCAAAAATAATCCCAACGCCCAACCTTCTTTCTTCCTATCACCTCCATGCCAAGATCTGATGGTTATTAGATCTAAGAGAGAAAAAGAGAGAGAGAAAAAGAAAAAAAAATTCTTCTTTCCTTTTTGGTGATCTGATTCAGATCTCGTTGAATCTGTGCGAAGGAGTTTGTGCAGTGATCATCTTCTTTGAGATCTAGAAGAAGAGATTCAGATTCAAGACTGAGGAGCGAGATCTGTAAGGTGCTAGCACACCAGTGATCTTGATGCTCTAATTAGGCATCTTCATGTAGATATCAGTAGAGGTCGGGCGTATGTGCAGCTACGATCGAAACCCCGAACATCCACAGGATCTGAAGGTATGGAGATCTGATCTTCAATTTTATTTTATTAATGTTTGTTTTTCTCTTTCAGATTTCAGATCAAGGTCTCTTGTTCGTGTTAAGATCCTATGCATGATTTTTAGATTTGATCTGGTATGTGTATTAAATTAAAAATATTTTAATTTATTTACTTCTGCTGTATAAAGTTTTTTTTAAAAAATTTTAAACTATATGTATGAAATCATAGCACATTCTAATAGTGGTATCGGAGCATAGGTTCTGATATGAATATAAAAATCTCTCAGATCTAAAATCTGATTTGTAAAAATTAAATCTAAAAATTAATTAGATAATCAACATCATTCTGAAATAAGGTTGTCCTGGTATAATTCTGTTATACTGAATGGTTGTCTTAGAACGATATAGAACATCAATTAATGTTAGATCTAAATTTTTTACATATTGTAATATGATTATAGAATTATTTTAGATTTAAAATTATTTTAGATCTAAAATAAATCATGAGTTATTCAAATCTGAAATTAGTTTTAGATCTAAATATATTAATTAAGATTTAATTTGGATCTAGTATGATTATTGAAATTTTTTCATACATGCATAGATTCAAAATTATTGTTCACATGTCTGACATATGAAAAATAATTAGATCTAATTTTTTAATTAATTATATATGTGATATGTTAGATTAATTTTTTAATGGCTTAATAATCGAATTGGGATAATCACCATGGCCGTCCGGTCATAAGAAGAAGAAGAGATTAAAATCTCTCTTTTGCCCATTCTATGGGTTTCTCTTATGATATATAGGAGTATCGATTGTGATGTTTCCTATGAATATGAATAGTGAATGAAAAATTATATGTGATATATATTTTAGATTTAAATCAGATTATGCATGCAATTTTATGTGTTTTAGATCGCTAAATATTATATGTGATATATTATTTTGACACACGATCTAAAACTTAATTTTTATAAAATTTTAGATTCAAAATCCTAAGTTCTTTTGCATAAATTCATGAAACTGTGACTGACATGCCTATGGAGTCGACTCGATTCTCAATTGGGTCAACTTGAGTGCTTGGTGAGTTGACTTATTTTTGTTGGAGTCAACTCGACTCCCTAGCAGGTTGACTTATTTACTGATGAGGCAACTTAATTATACAGGCTAGGTCTATAAATTTTTGTTTGTCTCAGTGTTGTACCGACTCACTGTGATAAGTCGATTTGAGTACTAGGGTGAGTCGACTCGATTCTACAGACAGTAAAATTGTATGAGATATCATATAAATAGTTTAGATCAGAAATTATTTCGATATTTAAACTAAAATTCATGTACATAATGCACTCAATTGAGAATTAAGATTCAAAATTATAAGATCTAAAATTATGAATTTAAGATCTAAATTTTAATACATAAAATATAAACTTTGGATATAGGTTGAACAAATTAGGTTTAGAGATTAAACTACAACTAGGATCATTGATCAGATCAGATTAGAACCCTTTTTGATTTTGAGCAGTTGATCAAACCTAATCAAGAGTTGGTTGGGATTAGGTCAAAGGGGTTCAAAATTAAATTTAGTTATAGTTAGTCAAATTGATTTACATGTGATGTGAATTGATTAAATCAAGATCGAATTTGGCTCAACAGTTCGAGCCCAGGTCTATAGGTTAACCTAATTGATTCTAATCAATCTAATTTGGTATCTAAGGCAAGTCTTAGATGGTGATTATTTAATTGGTTTCATTGTCTAACCTGACCAATTTGTTGGTGTCTAAGGAAAGCAACGGGGGGACTCCCACTCATCTTCACTTATCTGACCATTTTGGGAGATTATGTTTCGTATTAGGTTATTTATTGACTCGAGTTCACCTATGCCGACTTGGTTGGTCAGACATGAGATGTGCTGATCCAAACAATATTAATCATTATATCAAATATATGTGATTAATTAGAAGAGATTTAAACCTAAATCTTCTCGCTAAATATTAAGTCTATTGATCTTCTATCATTGTAGAGATGCGGTGCCTTTTTCAATGTTGATCATTTTCGACTGGTTATAGTGGTTTGGTTGTATCAGAAAGGTATAACTACTCTATTGACATTAGATGCTCTAGAGTAAAGATGGGATTAGATCTAATAACTGTTAGGTGAAGGATCCAATGACAGCTTTGCGCTCGTTGGTGAACGGTGGATTGGACTTAACTAAGAAATATACTAATAACTGTTAGGTGAGGCCACAGGACTTAGAGACAAAGTCACTGCAACATGCTTGGAGAAGCATCTGGATAAAGAATTATCCATGCATTGATATACGTGTCATCAATAACTATTAGGTAAAGTGCCGTATATCGATAGGACTGCAGCACCCACTAGAACCACTTATTGCGTTAGAGTTTTTATTTCTCCATCCGAGGAGTGTGAGGGACTCAAAAAATTAGTGAAAGTCTTTTATTTATTTTTTAAATTTTTAGAATAAACTATTACAAGTACAATCATCTAATTAAATTATTACTCTCTGTGGTCAATTCTGTCAACTTCCAACCCTCTAGCTCGAATCCTAGATATCAACCACTTAATTGAAATCAATTATATATTCTGGCTCAGAAATCTAAAAATAGTTCTTAACTTTTAAAAATTAAATTATGTTTTTGACCAAGTTAATCCAATATCATCAGCTTGTCTAATCCATAGTCAAAGAGCTATACTTGACAAATGGTTGGACATTGAAAATTAGGTTGGTGCTATAAATTGGACTCCATAGTTGATGAAATCTAATATATGCATAAGGACATGTAGACTGTCAATAACATACTGATTCATCTACAACAGTTGTGAGATGATCAGAGTCGCATAGTGCATGAGATACGTGATGGACAGTTTATCCATGATTGTTGTTTGACAATGTTCAAGGATATAGAAGAGCTTGAGAAGCTAGACATAACCATGCATAAGAAATTACTAATGGATTTGATCCTACAATCCCTGATTCATACGAGTAGTTTATAAAACTATTATATGAATAAATATTGTAGCACCTTAACTGAATTGATCAATATATTGGTAACTAAGGAATCTTGAAAAGTTCAGAGGTACATACCCGGAGAACCTATAGAAATATTTACATGCCTTTGGAAGGTATGTCGAATTGCTCAAATCTGATCTTATGATTTTATCTTTTTCATTAGACTCTAGTGCATATTACGCACTTTAGTATAGAGTCTAAAGAAGAAAGAGGGCTGAGGGAAGATGAAGTGACTCTTTTGAATCGGTAATGGTGCAAAAATTGTACTGTGGCCATGGACACCTAACCTCAGTGATTATCGTTTGGATTTAGTTTTTTATCATTTGCATGGTGATGCATTTGTGAACTTATTTGAGCAAATAGTGAATGCCATTGGGTCTGAGAGATCTAGAATCAAATAATCTGAATTATATAGATGATTCTTCTGGCTAGGTCATGAATGAGAAAAAATAATTTGCCGACTGAAAAAAAATAGGTCTTTGAGCTCATTGACTGTTAAGTCATATCTAGCTTGTGAACCATCTCTTTGAGGATTAATGACCAAGCTGTCCTTTATGGGATAAAGGGATAGGACTATTGAGATACTTATCCTAGTATACATATGATGTGTATGGCCTATTTGATGAGCCAGACTAGGAGGTTATCGCTACTTCATCATCTTTATCGATGATTAGTCATGGTATAGGTATGTATGTGAGATACAAATCTAAAGACTTTAAAAGGTTTAAAAAATTCAGATGAAAAGTAGAACAGTAAATCAAAAAAATCTTTAAAATACTTTGATCAGATCGAAGATGCAATACCAAATAAAAAATTTATCGATCATTTAAAGAGAATGACATAGTTTCATGATGAAATTCTCCTTGTACACCTCAGCTCAATGAGATATCTGTGAGGAGCAATGGCACTATATGAGATATGGTCCGGTCCATCATGAACATCAATAATTTAACTATTGTTTCTTTAGGAACAAGGTTTAATTTTTGAAATTTAAATTAGGTTCTCTCTAAAGCTGATTTCACCATACCATATGAGATATGATATGGTGGATAGGTTAGAAGATAGGTCTGTAAGAGCTTGTTTATGGGGTATCTCAAAAGGGTTTGGGATGTCACTTTCTCTTCCCAATGGTTCACAATGTGATTGTGAGTAATCATTCTGTTTTCTTGAAAATAGTGGGAGGATGAACTTAAAGAGAAAGTCTCTAAAAAATAACAAGTCACAAGACCTGTACAATCTATTCAAAATGAGGCAGTATATGTAGTATCTCCTCCATCTCATAGATTTAGTAGGATCTCCCATCCTTTAAAAAAGTACTTGATATTCTTACAAAGGATTCAGAGAAAGTGTTTCTCAAGGGAGATTGGAAATATAGAGATGATCCCAAAACCTACAACGATGTGATATAAGAAATCATGTAGTTACATGAAGGTCAGTGGGACGGTCCCATGCTGACATCGGTTATAATGTGGTTACATATAGAATTTTTTTATCAAAGATCTAGGTCAAACATCCTGTATTCTGAAAATAAAGGTCTATAGAGATAGATCCTAAAAGAATATTTGGTTTTGGTTTTCACAGACAAGTACATAGAAGAAGTACTGAAAGGGTTCATCATTGAAACCTTCGAGAGGGATCCATTATCCTTTTAGGTATGGATGTATGCCATGCTATATACTCGACTTGGTATATCTTGTTGTGAAAGTCATGAGCAGATATTAGTCGAATGCAGGCTGGGAGCATTGGATTGCTGTAAAAATTATCCCTAAGTACTTAAGAAGCACTAAAAGATTATTTCTCATCTTTGAAGAAGGATTAGAGCTAAGAGTGGGAGGATACACTGATGCTGATGGTAGAATGTCTACATCAGCATGTATTCTTGAGTTATGTTGGTTCGGTATGTTGGAAGGGTTCCAGGCAATCGATCAATGAAAGCTGAATATGCTGTAGATGTGCAGGATGCGTTCTGATTCTTATGATAGTTGTGGAACTAGATGTCATACCATTAGATGCTATAATATTGTACTGCAAAGATAATGGTCCATAGCCCTTGCTAAGGAGCCAATGTCTCATTAGAAGTCCATGCACATAGAGCAGAGATATACGCAATTACCTTAAATAGAAATATATGGAGGTATAGAGAGTAGACTCTACATAAGATGTGGTGGGCCCGAGTCACTTAGTCAGCTGAACACTGAAGCCTGTCTTCAGAAGATGAGGCTCAGGTATATGGCAAATTGATTTTAGTGTAAGTAAAAGTTTGTTAGATGTGTGCCCTAAAAGCCAATCTTGGCTGACACATACCTTTCTCTAGAGCATGTTTTGTACTTGATGGGTAATCTTTATAACCAATCATATCATATATGTCTATGATTTATCCTAAAAATTAACAAAGATAATTTTGTATATTTTTAAGGTGTTGAGAATTTGAGATATACATCATTAGTGGTTAATTTTTAAATGCTTCCGATCGAAGGATCATCACGAAGGACAGTGATCAATCTATTCAAGATCGGTATATAGATCACCTCTTTTTTTCGGATAGATGAGTCTTGAGTCTGTGATGTGGAGACACTAAGATGAGAGTGTAGGTGGTTGTTAGAGAATAACTTGTACTAAGCATGACCAACACGAGAAACTACTTGGATGTCTACTCACCCGTCAGTGATTTTTTCGATACTGTAGTAGTGTGACTGATCCTTTGACCTGCGGTGTATTGGCTATTCACAGTGAGGCTACTTAGTTTGACTGTCTATTTTTTTAGTCCCTAACTATTCGGATCCTTGTTGTGTATGTTGGTTATTGTAGGTTCAGGTTCGCTGTTTGGAGTAGGATGCACCTAGATAGAATTTATCGATCTTGGTAGAAAAGGAGTAGTTCTATACGATTCACAAGATTGAGTTTAAGAAGTCTCTGGCTAGAGCAAGAGTGAATACTGAAAAAAAATTTTCATAGGATTCATAAATGAACTCTAGTCAAGCCAATCTAGCATATGACTGACGATGGGATTTAACGAGTTCTCTATGATCTCCGTTTAGTCGGGACTCTCGATAAAGGGATTGTATCACACGATAACTGCACCTAGAGGTTCATCTTTTTTGTTCTAATGGGTTGCCACTACATGCTGCTAGACATCACTGGTGGATCGTAAGAAGTCACTAGGATCATTTTCGGATCAATGATCCTTGTTGAGGTGAGTCAGAATCGTTTCAGCCCATCGAATGGAGTTTCGATGATACTATGATGGAGATCATGATATATCTCACTACCAGACAGAATAGAACCTGAGGGGTCACACATGAAAGGAGTATGACCTGATTAATAGCTTGGATCGTATTCGAATTATCAATCAGATTGACAGTTTGAATTTTCAAAACTATCAATTTATAAGTGTTACAGTTTTGGTAGTTACTAATTGTCAGTGCAGAGACTTAATTATAAATATTATAATTTATTTTAGATTGATTAAATTATAGATCAAGTCTTAATTAATTTAAATTAAATTAAATTTAATTAGATTTAATTTAATTTAATATTAATTGGATTTAATTATCCAAATCAGGTTTGACAGTCTTTTGAATTCGACTCGATTCAGACTCGATTTGAATCTGATTGAGACCCAATTTAAATCAGATAAATAATGACTCATAGAGCCTATATTCTCTAAGACTCTCTCTCCAAATCTCACAAAGAAAAAGGGAGGGAACGCATGGAGATGCACCTTCTTTTGTTTTTGCGCACATGAAGGGGAGGGGGTGCCAACTATTGGCACCCCACTCCATTTGAGATTTTCCCTCCTCCTGATTTAATGTCTATTTGAATTTGATTTAAAATAGGATCAAATATTTATTAGATGTGGCATGGAAGTTGATTTCTTATGTGATAAAAAATTAGAGAAAAGGAGAGACGCACATTCACATATGTGAAAGAAAAAGGGCACCCCTCCTCTATGTGTCATCCTTTCTTATTTCGTTCTCTCTTTCTATTTGAATTTGATTCAAACTAAGAAAGAGATAATATATAAAAAGAAAAGTTTTGGACCTTAATTTTGTGTGATAAAATTTTGAGAAGAGAAGTGGGCGTGCACCATATTTTTTGATGGGAGGTTCTTCTTGCCGCATAATACAATCTCAACACATCTAATCCCTTCCTTTTGATTTGAATGCCTAAGATCAAATGAGATTGGATCTATTAGGGTGTTAGGAAGTGGTTAGGTGTGGAGATTCTTGGTTTTGTGTGACAAAATAAAGTGAGGCATGAAGAGTTTTGCGTGAAGGAGTGGATGGCTTCTTTAGGACACCAAAAACAATCCCAACACCCAACCTTCTTTCTTCCTTTCACCTCCATGCCAAGATCTAATGGTGATCAGACTAAGTGAGAAAAAGAGAGAGACGAAGAGAAGAAAAAAGGTTCTTCGCTTCTTAGTGATCTGGTTCAGATCTCATTGGATATGCGTGAAGGAGTTCGTGAGCGATCACCTTCTTCGAGATCTAGAAGAAGAGATTCAGATCCAAGACTGAAGAGCGAGATCTGCAAAGTGCTAGCACACCAGTGATCTTGATGCTCTGATCAGGCATCTCCATATGAATATCAGCAGAGGTCGGGCATATGCGTGGCTACGATCGAAATCTCAGACATCCTAGGATCCGAAGGTATGGAGATCTGATCTCCAATTTTATTTTATTGATGTTTGTTTTTTTTTTTCAGATTTCAGATCAAGGTCTCTTGTTCTTGTCAAGATCCTATGCATGATTTTTAGATCAGATCTGATATGTGTATTAAATTAAAAATATTTTAATTTATTTACTTTCACTGTATAAAATTTTTTTAAAAAATTTTAAACTACATGTACAAAACCATGGCGCATTCTAACACCAACATGTCGAACTAGATCGAACCTTTATTCAGGTCAGCTCGACAGCCGAGTTAGCTCGACTGCACAGTGGAGCTGGCTCAAGTCAAATTTTTTAAAAATTCATAAAAATTTAAAATAAATTCAATAAATTTATAGAACATATGGATCAAGTCAATCAATACATGAGTAAAAAGATATTAAGAGATTTTATCATTAAAGAGGATCACAAATTCCTAATTCATCTCTAATTAGATTTAATCTATCTTCATTCAAAGGTTTTGTAAAAATGTCAGCCAATTGATTTTTAGTTGATACAAATTCAAGTATAATGTCATTATTTTGAACGTGATCTCTAATAAACTGATGCCTAATTTCAATGTGTTTTGTTTTAGAGTATTGAATGAGATTCTTTGTTAAGTTGATGGCACTAGTGTTATCATATTTTAGTAAAATTTTATTTTACTTAATGCCATAATTCTTGAGCTGTTGCTTAATCCAAAGGAGTTGAGCACAACAACTTCCAACAGCAATGTATTCGGCCACGGCTATAGACAATGCTACTGAATTTTACTTTTTACTAAACTATGAGATCAAGTTCAATCCTAGAAATTGATATATGCCACTAGTACTTTTTCTATCAATTCTACATCCTCTATAATCAGTATATGAAAATCCAATTAAGCCAATTGATGTTTGTTTAGAGTACCATAGACCTAAGTTTTGTGTTTCCATTAGATATCTTAAAATTTTTTTAATAGCAAGCATATGGGACTCTTTAGGATTAGATTGAAATCTTACATATAAGCAAACACTAAGTAATATATTAGGCCTATTTGCAGTTAAGTAAAGTGAAGAATCAATCATACCTCTATAGAGTTTTTTATTCACACTCTTATCATTTTCATTTTTGTCAAGTCTGCATGTGGGGCTCATCGATATGCCAATCTCCTTTGCATTCTCTATACTAAACTTCTTAAGTATTTATCTAATGTACTTGATTTGGTTGATGAAGATTTTTTCTTTGATTTGTTTGATTTGAAACCCAAGGAAGAAGGTTAGCTCCCCCATCATGCTCATCTCAAATTCATTCTGCATTAACTCAGTAAATTCTTGATAAAGATCCTCATTAGTAGCTCCAAAATGATGTCATCCATGTAAACTTGAACTTTAAGAAGGTCATTATCTTTTTTTTTTCAAAAATAGTGTTGTGTCTACACTACCTCTCCTGAATTTATTCTCTAATAGAAATTTGCTAAGTCTTTCATACCATGCCCTAGATGCTTGTTTTAGGCCATATAAAGCTTTATTTAATTTAAAAGTATGATTTGAAATTAAATGATCTTCAAATCTAGGAGGTTGTTCTACAAATACTTTTTCAGTGATATAACCATTCAAGAAGGTACTTTTCACATTCATTTGAAATAATTTAAAGTTCATGTAATAAGCAAAAATAAGTAACAATCTAATAGCTTTTAGTCTTGCTATAAGAGTATATGTTTTATCATAGTCAATCCCTTCTTCTTGATTATATCCCTTGACCACTAACCTAGCTTTGTTTCTAGCTACATTACTATTTTCATCCAATTTATTTTTAAAAATCTATTTGGTTCTAATAATGGGATGGTCCATAAATCTGCTAACTAGTGTCCAGATATTATTTCTCTCAAATTGATTTAGCTCCTCTTGCATAGCAAGCATCCAATTTAAATCATTTTTAGCCTCTTTGATGCATTTGGATTCAATTTGAGAGACGAATGCAAGATAATCAAAAGTATCTTTAAAAGATGATCTAATTCTTATCCCTTGTGAAGGATCACCTATGATTAAATCTCTTGGATGGTTGTGTGCATACCCCACTCCTTGGATGGATCATTATGCCTTCGGATTATCTTTTATTCAGTACTCTTCTCTTGCTCAGCATCTTTTATCCGTTCATCTTCATTTTGGGTTGATCTTTCCTTCAAATTGAGCTCTTTCATCCTATTCTCTAGAATTTCTATATCACCTTCAAACATATCTTCCTTTCTTGAAGATAAATCATTAGCTTCATCAAAGATAACATGAATGAATTCTTCAACAACCAAGGTATATTTGTTGAAGACTCTATAGGCTTTGCTAGATGTGGAGTATCCAAGAAAGATACTCTTATCCGCTTTAACATCAAATTTACCTAGATTATCTTTTTCATTGTTATGAATAAAATATTTACAATCAAAAATATGAAAATAGTTAATGTTAGATTTTTTTTTCTTTCCAAAGCTCATAGGGGGTTTTCTTTAAAAAGGGGTGAGTTGACACTCTATTAAGGATATAACATGCTGTGTTAACGGCTTCAGCCTAAAAATAGTTGGATAGATTTTTTTCACACAACATGGTATAGGCCATATCTACTAGAGTTCTATTTTTTCTTTCAACTATTTCATTTTGTTATGAAATTTTTGGTACAGAAAAGTTATGTTCAATGTCATATTCATTGCAAAAATCTTCAAAAAACTTATTTTCAAATTCAGTACTATGGTCGCTACGAATACAAACTATAGTTGAATTCTTTTCATTTAAAATTTTTCAATAAAATTTTGAAAAGATAAAAAAAATTTCATCTTTATGTGCCAAAAATAAAATCTAAGTAAAATGTGAGAAATTATCAATTATCACAAGTCTATATTTCTTCACACCAAGGCTTGTGGTCCTAGTAGGTTCAAATAAGTCCATATAAATTAATTCTAGTGGCTTAGGACTTGAAACCATATTTTTGGATTGAAAACTTTTTTTAGTTTGTTTACCAAATTGGCATGCATCACAAATATGATAATATTCAAAATTCAATTTGGGTAGTCCTTTAACTAAATCTTTAGCAGCCAATTTTGAAAGAGTATTCATGCTAGCATGGTCTAACCTACAATGCCACATCCTACTGATTTCTTTGATCTTAAGGCATTGGCCACTTTTCATGACTATCTCATCAAGATCAACTAAGTAGATGTTGTCATGCCTATGTTTAATGAATTTGATACTAGCATCAAAGGGATTAATGGCTATGCATGAAGTTAATTTAAATATTACTTCAAAATCTTTGTCACATGGTTGATTTATACTAAGCAGATTATATTTTAATTTATCAACTAACAATACATTATCAATGTAGGTAGAAGGAGTAATCTGAATTTTATCAATACTAATGATCTTTCCTTTATCATTATCACCAAAGGTGACTACTCCCTCTTCCTTTCTCTCAATGATAAAGAATTATTCCTTATCACCCATCGTATACCTTGAACAGCCACTATCCAAGTATCATTTGTATTTTGATCCATTGGTTGCAAGGCATTCCTACATGAAAATCAAGTAGCTTTCTTAGGTTCTTAAATTTTTTTGGGTCCTTATTGTTAGTAGCTATAGTTCTTTTTGAAATTCAGATTTTCTTAACTATTTTACCATTAATTTTTATTGAATTGCATGCAAGTGCTTTATGCCCTATCTTTCCATAGCTGAAACAGGTTATATGTGATACACTGTAAGTGGATGAAGATGCTGAAAAAAAAATTTTAAGGTATTTTTGCTTATTATTAGGTTTATATCCCAAACCAGCCTTATCATAAACTCTTTTTTGGTTGTTTAATATCATTTGTAATTTTTCTAAATTATAGGTGAATTTTTCTATCAAAGATTTTAATCTATCAACTTCCTTCTTCATGGTTTCATTTTCTTCCTTTAATTTTTTATTATTTTGAATAATTTCTTCCTTTTCATTGATTAATGCCTCATTCTTAGTTTTTAGATTTTTATTTTTTAGGCTTATCTTTTTAAATTCTTTCATTAAGTCATAAAAGGCATCTTGAAGTTCTTCAAATGTAAATTCTAAAGAAGGTTCAGATGTTATCTCGTCATCCAGAGTCATGAGATAGAAATTTGCTTCATTTTGAGTCTTCTCTTCAAAGCTAGACTCATCGCTGCCGCTCTATGCTGCTAACATGGTCTTCTTCTTAGTTCTTTTAAATAACTTCTTCAAGGTAGGACAATCAGTCTTGAAGTGATCTGACTTTTTGCATTCGCAATATAAGAGTGGTTCCTTCTCTTTCTCATTCTCTTTGCTCGGCTCATCCTTGGTCAAGTTTCTCTTTTTGAATCCATGTCTTTTTCTTCCCATAAATTTTTTGAACTTTCTGATTACTAGGGCCATGTCCTCATCATCTTCAGTGGACTGGCTTTCATCTTCCTCAATTGCTGTAGACTTTAGGGCAATTGTCTTCTTCTTTCTATTCTTCTCTTCAACATGCTGCCCCATTGCCAACTCATGTGTCATCAATGACCCAATTAGCTTCTCAAGAGGTAATTTGTTTAATCTTTAGCCTCCTGAATTGCAGTCACTTTGGCTTTCCAAGATCTAAATAAGGACCTGAGAATCTTTCTTACCAAATCACTGTTAGAATATACTTTACCAAGACTTTTAAGCTTATTAATAATATTTGTAAATTTAGTGAACATGCTAGTGATAGATTTAGATGGATCTATTTTAAATAATTTATATTGATGTACAAGCATATTGATCTTTGATTTCTTTACCTGATTTGTCCCTTCATGTGTAACTTTGAGTCTATCCCAAATATTCTTTGTAGAATTGCATGTGAAAATTTGGTTGAACTCATTGGCATCAAAGGCACAATAGAGTACATTCATTGTCTTGGTATTTAATTGAGCAAGCTTCTTATCTTGCTCATCTCAATCTTTTTTAGATTTAGGTTTTTCAATGCCATCTACAATGACTGTAAGTGTGTGAGGTCCATTGATTATGACACTCCACATATTGTAATCAAGGGCTTGTATAAATATACGCATGCATGCCTTCTAATAAGTGTAATTAGATCCATTGAAGAGCGGTGGCCTATTTATGGATTGTCCTTCGGCAAATGAACCTCCCACTTGAATTGTCATAATCTTTTTCTCTTGATCGTGAGATCAACAATTAGCAAAGAACCAAGACTCTAATATCAATTGTTGCCCAACAGGACAATCCAAGAGGGGGGAGGGGTGAATTGGGTTGTTAAAATTTTTTCAAATTGAAGATAATGTATGCTATGCAGAAAGATAAGTAAATAGAAAATACAATGATTAAATAAGCTAAAACTAAATGCAAAAAGGGAAAAAGATCACAACCACACAAATATAGTAAGTTTATAATGATTCAGTGCACTTCAAGTATCTATATCCACTCCCCAAGTGACTCCTTGAGAATTTCTACTATAATCATTCTGATTATAGTATTTTTGTTTTCACCAGACTCACAAATAAATTCAATTAATTTTAGCTCAGGTCAACCAATCAAAACCTTTACAAATCTTGTCCCAGGGATCTCCAAACTAACCCTAGTTTGGTATAAATTTATCTCTTCAATTTTTAGCCCTAGCTGAAACTGTTACAGCAAATTAAAAATGAAAAATAGAACAACAAAAGAAACTCTTGAGGAAGGTCGGATTGTTGTCGTTGAAGCTCGATGGTTGGAGACTTGAAAGCTAGCAAGCAATGCTCTTTGTCCCTCTTCTTTAATGCTCTAAAAAATTAAGAGAAATGTAGTTGGAAGTTGGTGGACACTCTCGATTAGCTTTGAATACAGAATTTTTTTTTTTTACAATGAATAGTTCTTCTTCTCTCTTTTCTTGGCTTTTCTTTTATCTCTTGATGATTCCCTCCAATCTTTGCATGATTTGGACTTGAAACTATCCATTTGTAACTATTGGAGGTAGAAAATAGCCATTGGGAGCTTTTTCTGATCGAAAAATCACATCTAAAAAATTATCTGTTGAGGCTGTTAGAACAACAAAAGAAACTCTTGAGGAAGGTCGGATTGTTGTCGTTGAAGCTCGATGGTTGGAGACTTGAATGCTAGCAAGCAATGCTCTTTGTCCCTCTTCTTTAATGCTCTAAAAAATTAAGAGAAATGTAGTTGGAAGTTGGTGGACACTCTCGATTAGCTTTGAATACAGAATTTTTTTTTTTACAATGAATAGTTCTTCTTCTCTCTTTTCTTGGCTTTTCTTTTATCTCTTGATGATTCCCTCCAATCTTTGCATGATTTGGACTTGAAACTAGCCATTTGTAACTATTGGAGGTAGAAAATAGCCATTGGGAGCTTTTTCTGATCGAAAAATCACATCTAAAAAATTATCTGTTGAGGCTGTTAGAACAACAAAAGAAACTCTTGAAGAAGGTCGGATTGTTGTCGTTGAAGCTCGATGGTTGGAGACTTGAATGCTAGCAAGCAATGCTCTTTGTCCCTCTTCTTTAATGCTCTAAAAAATTAAGAGAAATGTAGTTGGAAGTTGGTGGACACTCTCGATTAGCTTTGAATACAAAATTCTTTTTTTTTACAATGAATAGTTCTTCTTCTCTCTTTTCTTGGCTTTTCTTTTATCTCTTGATGATTCCCTCCAATCTTTGCATGATTTGGACTTGAAACTAGCCATTTGTAACTATTGGAGGTAGAAAATAGCCATTGGGAGCTTTTTCTGATCGAAAAATCACATCTAAAAAATTATCTGTTGAGGCTGTTAGATATCATCGAGTCGGCTTGAATTGACCTCGAGTCAGCTTGAACAGCACTTTTCAAAAATTTTAATATTTTGTTTGATTGAGAGAGCTGGCTCAGATCACTTTTTGAGGTAGCTCGACAGCGTCCTCCAAAAATCGATGTCCTATTTTTTTTAGAGAGCCGGCTCGGATCTATCCTCGAGCTAGCTCGGCTTGTATTTCTAAAAAATCAACTTTCTACCGACCTGAGAGAGCTGGCACGGCTTCAGTTTCGAGCTAGCTTGGCTCGTAGAATCAAAAAATGGCCTTTCTGTGACCTTGAGAGAGCTGGCTTGGATCCAACTCGAGTCGGCTCGGCTACGTGCCAAGCTAAAACTTTGAAGATGTACTGTGCCAGAGCTGACTAGATTTCTGATAGAGTTGGCTCGACTTTCTCAAAGCAATTTTTCTTGTGCCAAGGGTCGCCAAAATTGATTTCTCTTGACTCAAATAATCTTCAATTAAATTTAGAATCTCCAAACAGCCTTTTTCTTATACAAGAATATTTTTTGCTATACTTGAAAGAATATTAATATCGAAATATGCTCTAATATTTTATGATCTTCAAAATCATTTTTGAGGGCAACAACGGGAGATGTGTGGACCGCATTTTCTCCTGTGGATCATGATGGACCACGTCACACACCGTCGTGCACTGCATGAGCGTGCACCTAGACTGCATGCCCAAACATGTCCGTGTGCCCATGCGCTGGCCCAGCACCTGGGCTGTTGTAGGCCCCAACTGGGCTATGCACTATAGGCCCCACTAGGCCGAGTGCTACAGGCCATGCCTCCGGGCTGCATTTTGTAGGCCTTCATGCCTATCGGGCTTGTTCGTCTTGGGCCTGCATCTGTGGATTTCTCCTTTTGGACTCCATTGCTGTGGTTTTGCTGCTGTGGGTCGAATTTGAGACACCAAAATCCAACGGTAGTGGGCCACCAAAGCATATGTGGATGCTCAAATAGTCCTTTTGGTTGAGGGGTGTGGAGTTTTGGTTGTATTTCTGAGTCCCTTAGGCCTGTAGGACACAAACCTACTATGGCATAATTGCATATCAAGATGGTGCCATATCTAAATGGTCTCGCATGAAAGCATTCAAGGCAATACGAGTTAAAAGAGCCGGCCATATTGCATGGAGGAGATCTCCAAGAGGTTGGTCATTAAGAAATTGCCTCATGTGTTCTTGATCTCTTAGACAGAGGGAAGAGGCAATAGATGACTAGGTAAGCAAGGGTTTGGCCTACTCTAACAAGTAAGTCTTGTGAGCATGGCAGGTCTTGCAAACATCCATAGGAGCAGGTCAGTCATGGAGTACTGGTATGGCTTATAGAATATCCATTAGATTATGTGCCATGGATTTGGGCTAAAGATCAAGAATAATCAAGAGTGTCGTACCAAGGAGAGAACGACTGAATGCAAGGATCAATCAATCAAATATATTTATTTGATAGGCTAACTTAGATGCAAATGTGGTGGCAATGCACTATATGTGAGCAGGCCATGGGCATAGAATGTTGGGTGGTTTGGTTGTGATCCTTTAGGGTCTTGGTAGTAGTGCACAATATATAGTATAGCCATGAATAGGAAGGCATACCAAGGATGCATGACAAAGATCGTGGCATGAGATCTTATAGGAGAGCTTGAACAAATGGGACTTGAGAGGTCTCAAACATACACAATCAACCATAGCTTTAGGGGGTTGTGAGGCATGTAGGCTTGCGATTCAGCTGAGCGACACTAGAGATTGCTTTACCTAAGCCTTGTGCATAATTGTATGTTGCATGGTCATGTGATATGGATTTGGTCTATGTATTCCCAAAAGGTAGCATGGTAGCTCGCAAATCAGCTACACAGTGGCTATGTCATGGCACAAAAATACTCTGACGAGAATCAAGATAACCTAGGAGCACTTAACTTGAGATACAAAGCCATGAAGTTGGCATAAAGATGCTGAATTGTGAAGCACCATTCAAAAGAATATATATTATGGCACAAAGGTACATATGAGCATTGCAATTGATCCGAGGGATTGGGTTGCTTGCAAGCACTTGATAGTATCGCATGTATTCAGTTCAATAGAGTTGCTAGATAGGGGCATAAAAGTGCATACTTGGCTGTATGTCCAAGAGCAGAATTCAGGTGGGCTAGTCTGGGTATGTGGCATGCAGGGGCACTACGTGGATGTTTGGATCAAGAAACACTCATCTTGTGACAATATGGCATGATGGAGTTCGCTCTGCTGACAAGGTTGGTGCACTTCAAAAGGATAAATCTACGCAAAAACAAGAAAAAATGTCACACATCAAATTCACAGTTGATAGGTAATCTCCATCGAGCCCCTCGTTAATACACAAGCAAGGGACCGATGAGTGAGTTACCAACCAGGTGTGTTTCTTTATCTTCAACAAAGTAAGAGGTCATTGCTTGATACAATGGCAAGAGACTCTGATAGCACAGGTCGAGTCCTAAGACGAGCACTTTATGCAAAAAGAGATGCCCTCCCAGGGTCCTTAAATTGCTACAGCCAGGTAATAGTTTTTTCTTTATTGAAGGTATGAAGCACCAATTATTTTCCATGTGGCATGCCTATCATGCAGAAAAATTTAGATTGAAAGGTTGAGCCTTGTATTATTTTGTCAAGCCCCCGACCCGAGATTTGTGCATCGAGGGTCGCGGCAACCGCCGCATACTCATGAAGAACTCTCTCCATAAGCATGCAAGACATCTCATCACGATATCAATGCATCGCAGCGGAATAAATTCAAATAATTATTATTCAACTGTAATTCAAGTAATTAAATCAAATGTCTTACATCCAATAAAATTTTTCGCTAAAAACAATAAAAATAATAGATCTAAGTTCAATGAAGTGTTGACAATGCTAAATCTCGCCTCTAAAAGCTCTGTCCCAAAATTTCTTCCCACGCTCGAAATTAATTATCTGAATCTGAAAAATAGAAAGAAAGGTAATGAGCTAGACAGCCCAGTAAGTAACAAGTATCTCTACCAGATATTCAGATATTATATAATTTTCAAGAATAATGCTACAATTAAATATAAAAATATATTTCATGCTGATTTAATGCAAATCCAATATTTTCAAAAATTCACACATAATATAATCATAAATCCGATTCGATTCAAAACACTCGTAACTCAACAGCCTCGACTATGACCAACGTTTAACCCCCATTGGCGGAGTCCACAGAATACCAGCGCACAACCCCCACTGGCAGGGTCCAGAAATACCAGCGCACAACCCCCACTGGCAGGGTCCACAAATACCAGCGCACAACCCCCACTGGCAGGGTCCACAAAGTACCAACGTATAATCCCCATTGGCGGGGCCCACTGAAACATAGTTAGGCTGAGAGCATAAATCCGATCTATATCAAAACACTTAGTACCACAATATATATCATAATCTTTCACTAAACATATGCATAAATCGATATACCATAACATTTCAAAAGCACTTTTCTTTCAAAACATAATTTCATAAATCATGCATAATTTCAGAGAATAATTATTTATTTTCAGAATAAATATGGAATATCTCGAGAAGATGATTCATTACTTACTTTTCATGAAGCACTGAATGAACGGATCGACTAACTTCTAGGAGATTCTTCCGTGCCTATTATCCAAAATTATATTTTTACATTAATTTTAATTCAAAATTAAATCTAAACAAATCCCAACTCAAAACCTCACTTAAAATCGACTCTTTCCTAAATTCGATCAAAATCATCAGATGAGACCTCCCACTACGCTAATCCTAGAGGAATAACTTTAGAGAGAGAGAAATCTATCAAGAGAGAGAATATTTTAGAGAGAAAAAATTCTAGAGAGAGAAAATTCTAGAGAGAGAAAACTCATCTTGAATTCTTCAGACAATATGATTCAACAAATTCGATCGATCAGATCAAATCATGCTAAGATTATCATGTGGACAATTCAATAAGATCATGAGAAATAAAATCTAAAAATACTTGATCTGATCAAAGTGGATGTCGGTGTACCGTCCGACGATCACGGATCAAAAATCCATCACGAGGATCATTTAAATTCATCGTCATTCTTCTCAAAATTCTAGAAATCTTAGGAGAGAGAAATAATCTAGAGAGAGAAAGTAGAGAGAGAAAGTCTAATTCTAGAGAGAGAAAGTCAGGGTTCAGACTGAAGTGAAGAGAGAGAAGAGAGAGAAACTCTCTCTCTCATCAATTTCATTTTTTTTTTCCTTTTCCCTTTTCTTTTTCTTTTCTTTTTTTCCTTCTTTCTCTTTTCTTTTTCTTCTTTTTCTTTTTCTTCTTTTTCTTCTTTTCTTCTTCTTTTTTTTTTTTCTGGTTCTTCCCACACCGAAACAGGGGACCGGCGTCCCCTCGGCCTTGATCGGCCGTTCGGGCCACGGCCGCCGCGGCGGAGGCCGGCGGCCGACGGGAATCACTCCCCCGGTCACGGAGGAGGGTGGCCGGCGATCAATTTCCGATCGCCGGCGCCGGAGATTTCAAGGAAAATAAGCCAAAAAACAGAGTCTGTTCCCGACCAAAAATCGGCGACGCTCGTCGCCGGCCACCGCGCACAAACGCACGGGGGAAAGAGGAAGGAAGGGAGGAAAAAGTGAAGGACTTACCACGACCTCCTGGGACCTCGTCGGAGAGAAAACACGGCGAGGAACCAACTGCGCCCGCGGCTCTTCTTCGGGAAAATCAGAGAGAAAGAGGGGAAGAAAAGACCGATGAATCGATTCTAAAGAGAGGGGGTCTTCTTATAGGAATTCCTAGGACTCCGAGGGGTCTTAGGAGTTCGATCTTTGCTCGGATTTCGCCGGAGAAGGAGACTCCTATCGGGAGTCTTCTTCCCGGTTTAGAATTCCTCTGTTTTTTTTTTTTTTTCTGTTTGGGCTTTTGTGGGCTGAAAAGGGTTTTGGGCTATAACATTCTTCACCCCTAAAAAGAAATTTCATCCTCGAAATTTTTCATACCTGTCACCATTGTATTGGAAGCCTGTGGATTCTGTTGAGTAAGCGCATAAACTCTTCCCTGAGTTTTAGAAATCTGTCCACCACCCTTATGTTGTCCTTCATGAGTTCTTTTGCCAGCTTGATTTTCAGTATTTAGCGGGCAGCTAGCAATTTTATGATCCTTCTGTCCACATTTGAAACAAGCACCAGTATTCCAATAGCAATCCTTGTCTTCATGATTTTTACCACATCTGGAGCACGGCTCACCATCAACCTGTTGAGTCTTATTGTCTACTGCTCCCTTAGCTGATCTTTTGATGTTTTTATTATTCTGCCCTTGTGTATCATTTGATTGTGCTCTCTTTCTTCGCTTTCTTTCCCTTTCCATGCGTTCTTCATTGACTTCCCTTTCAATTATCAGTACTTTGTTTACCACATCTGCATAAGTTGTCAATTCATATGGAACCACTTATTTTCAAATTTCAGTTCTCAGTCCCATCTCAAACTTGTGAACACGTTCTTGCTCACCATCCACTAATCTCGGAGCAAATTTTGCTAACTCTATAAATTTTGCTTCATATTCAGTCACACTCATACCCTTTTGCTTCAAATAAATAAACTCTTGCTCTTTCTGGATCCTTATACTCCGAGGAAAATACTGATCATAGAATGCAATCCGAAATCTTTTCCAGGTAAGTATTTCGCCTTCTTGTTCATGCTTGCGCTGTAGTTGCTGACACCAGTTGTATGCTTCTCCTTGTAGTAAATAAGCTGCATATCGAATCTTTTCTTCATCAAGACACTCTTGGACAGTGAAAGCCTTCTCCATCTCCATTATTCAGTTGTCAGCCTCCAAAGGTTCAGCAGTCCCCTTGAAAGCTGGAGGTGCAAGCTTTTTAAATTCTGAAATGTTGTTCCGTTGTACTGGTTGCTCTCCATGTTGTGGTGGTGGATGCTGATGTTGTTGTGTATCTCGTTGTATTTGTTGTTGTTCAAACATTTGCTGCTGCATTTGTTATTGCGCTTGTACCATCCTGATTAGGGTCTGCATTAACTGAGCCATATCTGGTTCTTGACGTGCTCTCGAAGCACTCCCATTAGGATCTACGACTCCCTCCTCCTGAGGGGTGCCACTGGTCAGATGGGGAGTGCTACCATCCCGTGGTTGTGATGTCTCTCTTGCAATTCCTTGAATAGTTCTTGTCATTCTATGGGGAGGCATAGTAACCTTGTAGTAGTAAAACCTTATTAGATTCATTTATCTATTTGTTAGGATGGGTTTATTATGATGCTCATATTCTAACGTCCCAATATTCCTAATGTTTACCCACCTACACTCATACTGTGTCAAATTCTATGTGTCATAATTTATCCACTTATGCTCTGATACCATATTAATTGTCACGCCCCCGACCCGAGATTTGTGGATCGAGGGTCGCGGCAACCGCCGCAAACTCATGAAGAACTCTCCCCATAAGCATGCAAGGCATCTCATCACGATATCAATGCATCGCAGCGGAATAAATTCAAATAATTATTATAAAACTATAATTCAAGTAATTAAATCAAATGTCTTACATCCAATAAAATTTTTCGCTAAAAATAATAAAAATAATAGATCTAAGTTCAATGAAGTGTTGACAATGCTAAATCTCGCCTCTAAAAGCTCTGTCCCAAAATTTCTTCCCACGCTCGAAATTAATTATCTGAATCTGAAAAATAGAAAGAAAGGTAATGAGCTAGACAGCCCAGTAAGTAACAAGTATCTCTACCAGATATTCAGATATTATATAATTTTCAAGAATAATACTACAATTAAATATAAAAATATATTTCATGCTGATTTAATGCAAATCCAATATTTTCAAATATTCACACATAATATAATCATAAATCCGATTCGATTCAAAACACTCGTAACTCAACAGCCTCGACTATGACCAACGTTTAACCCCCATTGGCGGGGTCCACAGAATACCAGCGCACAACCCCCACTGGCAGGGTCCAGAAATACCAGCGCACAACCCCCACTGGCAGGGTCCACAAATACCAGCGCACAACCCCCACTGGCAGGGTCCACAAAGTACCAACGTATAATCCCCATTGGCGGGGCCCACTGAAACATAGTTAGGCTGAGAGCATAAATCCGATCTATATCAAAACACTTAGTACCACAATATATATCATAATATTTCACTAAACATGTGCATAAATCGATATACCATAACATTTCAAAAGCACTTTTCTTTCAAAACATAATTTCATAAATCATGCATAATTTCAGAGAATAATTATTTATTTTCAGAATAAATATGGAATATCTCGAGAAGATGATTCATTACTTACTTTTCACGGAGCACTGAATAAACGGATCGACTAACTTCTAGGAGATTCTTCCGTGCCTATTATCCAAAATTATATTTTTACATTAATTTTAATTCAAAATTAAATCTAAACAAATCCCAACTCAAAACCTCACTTAAAATCGACTCTTTCCTAAACTCGATCAAAATCATCAGATGAGACCTCCCACTACGCTAATCCTAGAGGAATAACTTTAGAGAGAGAGAAATCTATCAAGAGAGAGAATATTTTAGAGAGAGAAAATTCTATAGAGAGAAAATTTTAGAGAGAGAAAACTCATCTTGAATTCTTCAGACAATATGATTCAACAAATTCGATCGATCAGATCAAATCATGCTAAGATTATCATGTGGACAATTCAATAAGATCATGAGAAATAAAATCTAAAAATACTTGATCTGATCAAAGTGGATGTCGGTGTACCGTCCGACGATCACGGATCAAAAATCCATCACGAGGATCATTTAAATTCATCGTCATTCTTCTCAAAATTCTAGAAATCTTAGGAGAGAGAAATAATCTAGAGAGAGAATTCTAGAGAGAGAAAGTAGAGAGAGAAAGTCTAATTCTAGAGAGAGAAAGTCAGAGTTCAGACTGAAGTGAAGAGAGAGAAGAGAGAGAAACTCTCTCTCTCATCAATTTCATTTTTTTTTCCTTTTCCCTTTTCTTTTTCTTTTCTTTTTTTCCTTCTTTCTCTTTTCTTTTTCTTCTTTTTCTTTTTCTTCTTTTTCTTCTTTTCTTCTTTTTTTTTTTTTTTTTTCTGGTTCTTCCCACACCGGAATAGGGGACCGGCGTCCCCTCGGCCTTGACCGGCCGTTCGGGCCACGGCCGCCGCGGCGGAGGCCAGCGGCCGACGGGAATCACTCCCCCGGTCACGGAGGAGGGTGGCCGGCGATCAATTTCCGATCGCCGGCGCCGGAAATTTCAAGGAAAATAAGCCAAAAAACAGAGTCTGTTCCCGACCAAAAATCGGCGACGCTCGTCGCCGGCCACCGCGCACAAACGCATGGGGGAAAGAGGAAGGAAGGGAGGAAAAAGTGAAGGACTTACCACGACCTCCTGGGACCTCGTCGGAGAGAAAACACGGCGAGGAACCAACTGCGCCCGCGGCTCTTCTTCGGGAAAATCGGAGAGAAAGAGGGGAAGAAAAGACCGATGAATCGATTCTAAAGAGAGGGGGTCTTCTTATAGGAATTCCTAGGACTCCGAGGGGTCTTAGGAGTTCGATCTTTGCTCGGATTTCGCCGGAGAAGGAGACTCCTATCGGGAGTCTTCTTCCCGGTTTAGAATTCCTCTGTTTTTTTTTTTTTTTTTTTTTTTTTCTGTTTGGGCTTTTGTGGGCTGAAAAGGGTTTTGGGCTATAACATATTTATTAAACTTTAGGCATGGTTGGGATGAATTATTTATGTTCTAAAAATCCAAAACTACAAGAAACTTTTTCCTTTACTATTGTTAATCCATGTGGCACTACTCACTAGTATGTTGGTTTACAGATTCAAGCCTCTTTGAATTAGTTGAGATTTAGATCTAATTTGAGCGGAAGTTTTGACTTGGGACATGCCGCCAATATAAATATATTTTTAGATTCATGCACACCAATGCGTTAAATAGTATCATTAGAGAGTTGCTTTCAAATCTTAAAGCTTGCCATCACAGGACCTAAGCCACACTTTTATAAATCTCGCAAATATTGTGAACTGCTCCATTCCCTATATGACAGCAGTGATGGGAAACAAAGAAATAATTGGCTAGAACAGTCCTACCACTTGGACTTTGGGCCATCCAATAAAACATTGCCACATCATTTGATGATTCAAAATTTTATAACTTTTCACTTAGTTAAAAAGTGTGAATGAAAATGAAATACATAATTAATCATGGTTGGTTATTTCCAATCTAATGTTTGCTAAATTCTTTTTAATCTCACTGAATGGTGTTGCCCAAGTAGACAACCCAAGAATTAGGTGAATTAGATTTTCAAAAAATTTTAGAGCTAGTATGTGCTCAACTAATATCTGAATAGATATAAGTGCAGTAGAAGCAACAAGCAGTGAATATGCTAAAGGAAGTAACAGTAAGATGGAAATAAATAAGGGCACATACAAATATTAAAAATTTATAGTAGTTCAGTGACAAACACAGATCTTCGTCCACTTCCCAAGGTCCTTCTCGGGCTCAGAATCAAATCCAATTAATTTTGCTAATGGAAACCAACTAAAACTACTCCCTCAAGCCACTCCTAGGTTTATATAAATAATACAATCTAATTCAAGGCTTGGATTGACCTCTCAATCATATTTCAATCCTAACTAAAACTGCTACAATAGAAACTAAGTGAATATTAAAGAATACAAACAAAATCTCCCAAAGAGCATATAAAAGAAGTCATTGAAGCTTGAGTAGATGTCACTGAGGAGGCTTGATAATTAGTGCACTTTTCTTCTTCTTTGAACCCTCTGAAAACTCAAGAGTATGGAGGTTGAGAAGTAAATACACTCTCTTGAATGAATGCTTAATGTATCTTGAATTTTCTTTGTTTTCCGCTCCACATCCTTCAATATGTTTGGTATGTATTTAAGGCTCTTGCAATATCTAGAAATGAGTTTTTGGCCATTAAGAGGCTAGAACTAGCCATTAGAGGACTTTTGTATACTTCTATAATTTTTGCAGAACTAGCCGTTAGAGTTGTCAGATATAGTGGAGTCAACTCATAGTAACTTGAGGTCAACTCGAAATTGGCTTGGGGTCAACTTGGAAACAGCTCAATATTGGCACATCTCTATCTTGTATGAGAGAGTCAACTCAATTGAATTTGGGGTTGACTCAAATTATGCTCAGTCGGCTCGAGAACAGACTGAAAAATAGTTTTCTATATCTTGGCCTAAGAGAGTTGACTCACAAAAACTTGGGGTTGACTCATAATATATGTCACTTGAGATCTTCATATCAAAATCATCTCATTGAAATTTTGGGTTGACTTTTGACTTTGTACCACATTTTTCTTATAATGTAACTTCTCAAATTCACATCCCATAACCTCGTAGCAATTATTTTGACATTCTCATATCAAATTAGCCTCTTAAAAACCTTCTCAACATATACTTCAACAAATCATTAGTTCCATCATATGCTCAAATATTTTGCATTCATCAAAATTATTCCTCAGGTCAATAATCTCTTCCTTCTTGATGAAGATAAAAATTGAGTATAAGCAAAAGATAATCTTAATGTAAGCTATGATGATGACTGAATTTGAACAATATATACATATCAAGATACTATCAGAGTGATAAGTTTAGAAAATGATTGGAGTTACAAACATAGCACGTATTTGAAAATTAGGTGGCAGCATGTGTAGATTTTAAAACTTTGAAAAACAGGCAGCAGAAAACAAAATGAGTTAAACCCTTTAACTCCCACATGCTAGATACCAGATCTAAACCTACCCAAGCCCAGGGAAAGCACATATTATCAATTTAAAATTTTAAAAAAAATTATGAGATCAGATCTCATTACCTTTGCATGGGTAGAAATTCACCGCTATTGATGATTTCGGATTCGTAGAAGGTTGAGCCGCACACGTGTCCGACCTCTACGGATATCCATCAGAATCGATCTCGAATTTTTTCTTCTCGTATGAGATTCTTCTTCTCAAGAAGAACCTTGACCTTGAAGATTTTGATCAGCTCCTTTGATCTTAACTGCGAGATCAACTCCTTGATCTACAACCTTCTTCTTCTTCTCCTCAATCCTTGATCTCTAAGTCACCAGAACTTCTTCTAGGTGTGTGGAAGAGAGAGCACCCAACTTTTGAGCATGGAAAGGAAGAAAATGATGAGAGGAGGCATGGAGATGGAGAGAGGGAGAGTTTTGTTGATAAAAAATTCATTCTATGAAACTTTAGAGACCACACTTTATATATAGACACTGTCCTGACACATATCAGGAATCCTATCAACTTAAAAAAGTAGATTCTTATCTCATAAGAATCTTCTACCTTTTAAGTCTGATTATGCCAAATAAAATTCGATATAAATGGTAGTTAATCAGTCCTTTCAAGTATGTACAACAGGCATCCATGGAATACATGTCAGGTGGTTGGGGTGCCAACTCTTGATGCCGAGTTGGCACCCCACAAAGGGATCTCTAGCAAAAAGAGATGGGGAGTGGATCCCACTCTCTCTTCTCCACGCTATGATACATAAGAGGAGGTGGGCCCCTCTAGGATATGGCATCCAATAATTTTCAAAAAGAAAATGATGCGTCACACATTCTTCCATCTATTCCACATGCATACTTATAGATAATTAGGAGATAAAAAAGAGAAAATATTAAGATAATTATGCCAACTAATTGACTTAATCAAATCTTCTTGGGCTCACAATTAAGAGTCCAATTAAACTCAAATAAATTTAGGTTAGGTTCAAGGCTATGAACTTGATCAAATCAAAGTTTCGAGAAGAATTAGGTTTAATCGTGTGCTAGTATGGTTCTCATAAACCTAATAGAATTTTAATAAATCCTAATCCAATTGGAACTTCATAAATCCAATTGGTAAATTCGAGATTCAATCTCTTAATGTGTGATCCCATAGATCTCATTGTATCTAGTAGTAAGATATATTATGATCTCTATCACAATATCATCAAAAATTTTTTTGATGGATTAGAATATTTTCAATTCTACCCTTCGAGGGCCATCGATCATCAAGATGGCACCCGATGAGTCTCACAATCCACCAGTGACACCTAGCAGTATATAGTGACAATCTAGTAGAATGAAAGTACAAATCTCTAGGTATAGTTATCATATGATTCAGTCCTTCTATCGTGAGTCCCGACTTGACGGAGATCATGGAGAGCTCGTCAGACTCCATCGTCAGTCATATGCTAGATTGGCTCGAATTGAGTTCATTTGTGAATGCCGTAGAAATTCTTTTTTAGTATTCACACTTATTTTGGTCAAAGACTTTCTGAACTCAGTCTCACAAATCGCATAGGACTTCTCCTTTTCTACCAAGATCGATAGATCATATCTAAGTGCATCCTACTCCAAACAGCGAACCTGAACCTATTGAAGCCAACATATACAGTAAGGATCCAAATAGCTAGAGACCAAGAGAACGTACAGTCAAACCCAGCAGCCTCACTATGAATAGCCAATGACACCGCAGGTCAAAGGACCACTCACACCACTGCAGCATCGAGAAGACCACTGACGAGTGAGTAGACATTCATGTAGTTTTCGTGTTGGTCACGTTCAGTATAAATTATTCTCTAACAATCACTTGCACCTTCACCCCAGTGTCTCTACACCACAGATCTGAGACTCATCTGCCCACAAGGGAGGTGAACTGTGCACCGATCTCAAATGGATTGATCACTATCCTCCGTAACAATCTTTTGATCGGGAACATTTAGAAATTAACCACTAATTAATGTATGTCTCAAATTTTTAACTCTTTAAGTATATACAAAAATTATCTTTGTTAATTTCTAAGACAAATCATAAACACATAAACATGATTGAAATGAAAAAGTCATTTATTGATAATAAAAAGATTACAAGTATAAGTATAGGCCCTAGAATTATATAATGTGTCAGCCAACAATTGGCTTCTAGGATACAAATCCGACACACTTTCACTTGACCTAAAGCCAATTGATCATATACCTAAGACCCATCTTCTCAAGATGAGCTTCGATCTTCTGCTGGTTGAGAGGGTTCGTCAGTGGATCTGCCACATTCAATGCGGAGTCGAATCTCTGCACCTCGATGAACTTTTTCTCGAGGTATTCGCGTATGATGTGAAATCGTAACTCTATGTGCTTGAACTTCTGGTGAGACTTGGGCTCCTTAGTGAGAGCTATGGCATTGTTGTTATCGCAGTACAGTGCAATGCATCTGATGGCATCACACCCAGCTCTGTAATGAACTTCTTGAACCAAAAGACTTCTTTAGTAGCTTTAGAGGTGGCGATGTACTCAGCTTTCATGGTCGAATCTGCAATGATCGACTGCTTGAAACTCTTTCAGCTAATCGCACCATCATTATACAAGAAGATACATCATGATGTAGACTTTCTATCATTGACATCAGCCATAAAGTCTGAATCGGTGTATCCCTCAACTTTCAGCTCCAATCCTCCACCAAAGACCAACATCAAATTTTTAGTCCTTCTCAAGTACTTAAGGATATTTTTAACTGCAATCTAGTATTCTTTACCTGGATTCGCCTGATATCTACTCGTGACACTCATGGCAAGTGCTATATCAGGACGTGTACATAACATGACATACATGAGACTCTCTATTGCAGAAGCATAAGAGATCTTGCTCATACACTAGATCTCCTCAGGTATGTCAGCGTACATCTTCTTAGAGAGATGAATGCCATGTCTAAGGGGCAAAAGACCCCTTTTGGAGTTTTTAATACTGAACCTCTTCAACACCTCCTCTATGTACATATGCTGTAAGAGTCCTATCATTCTCTTGGATCTATCTCTATAGACTTTAATACCAAGAATGTAGAAAGCTTCTCCTAGGTCTTTCATAGCGAATTCTTTTGACAACCATACTTTGACCGATGTTAGCATAGAAATATCATTCCCAATCAGGAGAATGTCATCCACATACAATACAAAGAATGTGACAGCGCTCCCACTGATCTTTTTGTACACACACAACTTCTTATTTTTTATGAAATCAAATATTTTGATCACATCATTAAAATGAGTATTTCAACTTCGAGATACTTGCTTGAGTCCATATATAGACCTTTGCAGCTTGCAGACCTTGTGATCACTATCATTGAATATGAAACTCAAAGACTGCTCCATATAGATATCTTTCTCAAGATATCCATTTAGGAAGATAATTTTCATATCTATCTGTCAAATTTTATAATCATCAAAAGCTGCTATGGCAAGCAGAGTATGGATGGATTTCAGCATGGCTATGGGTGAAAAAAGTTTCATGATAGTCGATGCCTTCGCGTTGACTATAACCTTTCACGACTAGCCTTGTCTTATAGGTCTCTACCTTACCATCCGACCCAATCTTCTTTTTATAAATCTATTTACACCCAATAGGTACAATACCTTCAGGTGGATCTACTAAGGACCAAACCTGGTTGGAATGCATGGATTTAATTTCTGACTTCATCGCATCCATCTATTTCTCGGAGTCTACATCTAACATTGCCTCATCATAGGTTTTGGGATCATTCCTAATGTCCCTATCTCCTACAAAGAATGCTTCCTCTAAATCCTCTGTAAGAATACCTAAGTATGTTTCGGGAGGACGGGAGACCCTACTTGATTTACGAGGTGGAGGTATCACATCTACTGGCTCATTATTGGGTTCAGATCTTTGGACTTGATGCTCTTCAGTGACTTTTTCTTTGAGCTCAATCTTCCTCCCATTGCCTCCATCTTGGATAAATTTTTTTTTCAAGAAGATGGCATGGCAACTCACAATCACATTATGATTCTCAGGAAGATAGAAGTAGTATCCAATGATTTTCTTAGGATAACCTATAAAACGAGCCCTAAAGGATCTAGCCTCTAACTTGTCTACCTGCTATCGCTTGACATGGGCCGAACATCTCCAAATTTTGAGGTATCCAAGAGTTGGCTTCTTACCATGCCATAATTCATATGGTGTGGTAGGAATGAATTTAGAGGAAACTCGATTCAAGAGATGAATCGCAGAAAGCAAAGCATGTCCCCAGAGAAAGTCAGGAAGGTCAATGAAGCTCATTATGGATCTGACCATATCTAATAGGGTTCGATTCCTCCTTTCAGATATCCTGTTGAGTTGAGATATCCCTGGAGGTGTCCACTATGAGACTATGCCATTGTCCTTGAGATAGGCCCAAAATTTTCCACTAAGGTATTCTCCTCCTCGATCTGATCGAAGAACTTTTATGAATTTTTCGATCTATTTTTCTACTTCATGTCCGAATTCTATGAACTTTTCAAAGACTTCAGACTTTTGGTGCATCAGATATACGAACCCATACCGTGAATAATCATCAGTAAAGGTTATGAAGTAGATATAGCCACCCCTGACTTGTACATCAAATGGACCACATATGTCAGTGTGTACCAGGGCTAATATCTCTGTGGTCCTTTCTCTTTGTTCCACAAAGGGCAGCTTGGCCAATTTTTCTTGAAGACACGATTCACAGACTAGATAAGACTCGAAAGTCAATGGTCCAAGAAGACCATCTTTCTCTAGTTTGATGAGTCTGTCTTCTCCAATATGGCCTAGCCTAAGATGCCATAGATACTTTTGGCTGATCCTATCTTTAGATCTCTTAGACCCTATGTCATTCACTATTTGCTCGTTAATATTTATACTTGCATCTGTATGCAATTGGTAAAGATCCTCAATCAAGAAAGCACGTGCCATAAGTTTATTTTCAAAATAAATAGAACACATGTCTTTATTGAAATGAAAACTGTAATTATCCTGTGCCAGCATAGAGATAGAAATCAAATTTCTACTGGCTACAGGTACATAAAAACAGTCTTTTAAAAGCAAACTAAATCCTAACGATAGTCGCAGAGAGTAGGTCCCGACGGCCATAGCAGCAACCTTTACTCCATTGCTGACTCAGAAAGTGATCTCACCTTTTCTCAGCCTCCTAACTTCTTCAAGATCCTGTATTAAAGTGCACAAATAAGTACTTGAACTAGAATCAAGAATCAAACTAGAAGAAGAGAAAATTATTAGATTATTTTCAATAATGAGCAACTCAGATGTACCTTCAGAAGGCCCATCCTTTTTTCTGCTTTTGACAGTCATCAGGTAGGCCGAACAGTTCCTTCTCCAGTGGCCTTCGACATTGCAATAAAAATATTTTTCTTTATTGTCAGCCTTCTTCGGAACCTATTTCTTGCGCTTGGCCTCATTCTTCTGCTTTCTTGCAGACTTTTTCTTCTTCTTGAAAGAAGATTTTTTTTTGGAGGAAGCCCACTCCACAGCCAGAACTGTGCCCCTTAAACTTTTCAAGGTGACCTTTGCAGTCACCAACATATTCAATAATTCTAGCAAAGTAGCATCAATCTTATTCATATGGTAGTTCATGATGAACTGCCCATATGAATCAAGAAGAGACTGGAGGATCAGATCCACCTGTAATTCCTTGTCCATATTCATTCCGAGCTTCTGAAGCTCCTCTATGTCCTTGATTATTGTCAAAGATCATTGATAGTCTGCCCATCACACATCTTCACTCTGAAAAGTTTTCTAAAGACCTTAAAGCGAGCCGTGCGGCTCTATTCACCATACAACTCTTACAGGTGAACCAGCATCTCCATGGCAATCATCATATCTTCATGCTATTGCTAAAGATCATTGGACATGGATGCTAAGATATAGCACTTCGCCTTGTTATCTTCATCCATCCACTTTTCAAGTACAGCTCGTTGATCAGCGAATAGACGAGCAGGTAATGCAGACGCTTCCTGATTGAGGATATGGGTGAGTTTTTCAGAATTGAGAATAATTCTCAAATTTTGGAGCCAGTCTTTGTAATTGATGTTGGTCAACCTATTTGTATCAAAGATTCAGGCTAAGGGGTTTGAACTCGACATGGGTATCTGCAGAGAGAACAGTTTCTAGTTAGATTTTATACTTATAAAAATATTTATTCTAGGAACTTTTAAAACAAACAAAGGCTCCTACTATTTTCTTAAATCTCCCACACTCGAGTGGAGAAATGAAAATCTATACACGATCGGTTTTAAGTGGATACTGTAGTCCTATTAATCTATACACACCTCACCTAATAGTTATTGGTAAGTACAGACCGATGAGCAGACAATACTTTGTCCATTGCTTCACTAAGCAAGATGCAGTGGGCTTGGTCTCTAAGCCCTGTGGCCTCATCTAACAATTATTGGCACATTCCTTAGTTAAGTCAGACCCATCGTTCACCAACAGATGTAAAGTCATCATTGGGATTCTCACCTAACAGTTATTGGGCTCAACCCCATCTCTACCCCAGGACATCAAATATCAATAGAGTGGTTGTACCTTCTCGATGCAACCAAACCACTGTAACCAGCCGAGAATGATCTACGACAAAAAGGTACCTGCATCTCTACAATGATGGAAGCTCTCTAGACTTAATATTTAATGAGGAGATTCAGGTTTAGATCTCTTCTAAATCAGCAGATCTGACATCTGACTGATTAAATTAGGTCAGCACGTCAATATGTCTAACCATCCTAGTTGGTATAGGTGAACTCAAGTCAACAAGTAACCTAACATGAAACTGAATCTCTCAAGATGGCTAGGTAAGTTAAGATGCATGGGGGTCCCCTCATTGCTTTCCTTAGACACCAATCAAAATTAGCGAGGTCAGACAATGAAATCAATTAAATAACCATCATCTAAATACTTGTCTTAGACACTAAATTGATCGATTAGAATCAATTAGATTAACCTATTGAGATAGGCCCAAACCACTGAGCCAAATTCGGTCTTAAGTTAATCAACTCACATCAAAATATGAATCGATGCAACCAACTACAACTAAAGTTGACTTTGAGACCTTTTGAACTAATCCTAATCATCCATTGATTAGGTTCAATCAACTGCTCAAAATCAAAAATGGGTTCTAGCCTGATCTAATCAATTAGACCCTAGTTGTAGTTTGTTCACTTAGACCTAATTTGTTCAACCCATACCCACATGCAACAACATAATTTCAGATCAAAAAATAATTTTTAGATTATATTTTATTGCATACAATTAATGACTTATGATCTTGAAACTATTTCAGATCTAAACCTAGTTTCATATATTGAATATATGTAGTTTCAAATCTAAATCAAATATGCATCACATATACATTAATTTCAGATCTAAAACTAAATTTATACATATCAAATATGTATAAAATTAGATCTAAAATAATGATCAAAATATTTTAAAAATATCTTTTCAAAAATTGATTCACATCAAACTAAGAACCTTTACAATATAGGGGATAAACTCTATATTAAGACAACCTTATATTAATTTGATGAAAACTTTTAATCATTCTAATTTCAGATCTAAATATAAATTAAATATATCACATATGTTAATTTTTAGATCTAAAAGATTTGATTTAATTATTTTAAAAATAATTTTTAAAATCAATCAATCTTGTGCTAGGACAACCTTTGCAGTATAGGGGCTAAACTCTATACCAAGACAACCTTATATCAGCACAAAATTAATTTTAAATCATTAAAATTAACAAATTTAATTTAAAAATTAGATCATATGTGTTTTCAAAATCTGTGGCTCTGATACCACTATTAGAAAATAAGGTAGGCAGCATGTGTAGATTTCAAAACTTTGAAAAACAAGCAGCGAAAAACAAAATGGGTTAAACCTTTTAACCCCCACATGCTAGATACCAGATCTAAATCCATCCAAGCCCAAAAAAAGCACATATTATCAATCTAAAATTTAAAAAATTTTTATGAGATCAGATCTTATTATCTTTGTGCAGATAGAAATTCACCGCTATTGATGATCTCAAATTCGTAGAAGGTTAAGCCATACACGTGGTCGGCCTCTACGGATATCCATCGGGATTGATCTCAAATTTTTTTTTCTCGTATGAGATTTTTTTTCTCAAGAAGAACCTTGGCCTTGAAGACTTTGATCAACTCCTTTGATCTTAACTGTGAGATCAACTCCTTAATCTACAGCCTTCTTCTTCTTCTCCTCAATCCTTGATCTCTAAGTCACCAGAACTTCTTCTAGGCATATGGAAGAGAGAACACCCAACTTTTAAGCATGAAAAGGAAGAAAATGATGAGAGGAGGTGTGGAGATGGAGAGATGAAGAGTTTTATTGATAAAAAATTCATTCTATGAAACCCTAGAGACCGCCCTTTATATATAGACATTGCCCTGACACATATCAGGAATCCTATCAACTTAAAAAGGTAGATTCTTATCTCATAAGAATCTTCTACCTTTTAAGTCTGATTTATACCAAATAAAATTAGATATAAATAGTAGTTAATTAGCCCTTTTAAGTATGTACAACAAGCATCCATAGAATATATGCCAGGTGGTTGGGTGCCAACTCTTGGCACCCCACAAAGGGATCTCTAGCCAAAAGAGATGGGATGTGGATCCCACTCTCTCTCCTCCATGCCATGACACATAAGAGAGGGTGGGTGCCTCTAGGATATGGCACCCAATAATTTTCAAAAAGAAAAAGATGCACCACATATTCTTCCATCTATTCCACATGCATATTTAGAGATAATTAGAGGATAAAGAAGAGATAACATTAGAATAATTATGCCAACTAATTGACTTAATCAAATCTTTTTGGGCTCACAATTAAGAGCCCAATTAAATCCAAATAAATTTAGGCTAGGTTCAAGATTATGGACTTAATCAAATTAAAATCTCGAGAAGAATTATGTTTAACCGTGTGCTAACATGATTTTCATAAATCTAATAGGATTTCAATAAACCCTAACCCAATTGAAACTTCATAAATCTAATTGATAAATTTGAGATTAAATCTCTTAATGTATAATCCTATAGATTTCATTCTATTTGGTAATGAGATATATTGTGATCTCTATCACAATATCATCGAAACTCTTTTCGATGGATTGAAATATTTTCAATTCTATCCTTCAAGGGCCATCGATCATCAAGATGACGCCCGATGAGTCTCACAATCCATCAGTGACACCTAGTAATATATAGTGGCAATCCAGTAGAATAAAAGTATGAACCTCTAGATGTAGTTATCGTATGATTCAGTTCTTCTATCGTGAGTTCCGACTTGATGGAGGTCATAGAGAGCTCGTCAGACCCCATCGTCAGTCATATGCTAGATTGACTCGATTTGAGTTCATTTGTGAATCTTATAAATTTTTTTTTTCAGTATTCACACTTGCTTTGGCCAAAGATCTTTTGAACTCAGTCTCATAAATCGCATAGGACTTCTCCTTTTCTACCAAGGATGATAGATCCCATCTAGGTGCATCTTACTCCAAATAGTAAATCTAAACCTACTTAAGCCAATATACACAGTAAGAATCCAAATGGCTAGGGACCAATAGAATGTGCAGTCAAATCTAGTAGCCTCGCTGCGACTAGATAATGACACCACAGGTCAAAGGACCACTCACACCACTGCAGCATCGAAAAGATCACTGATGAGTGAGTAGACATCCATGTGATTCTCGTATTGGTCACGCTCAGTGCAAGTTGTTCTCTAACAACCACCTGCACCTTCACCCCAGTGTCTCTACACCGCAGACTTGAGACTCATCTACCTATAAGGGAGGTGAACCGTGCATCGATTTCAAATGGATTAATCATTATCCTCCGTGATGATCCTTTGATCAGGAGCATTTAGAAATTAATCACTAATTAATGTATGTCTCAAATTTTTAACTCTTTAAGAATATATAAAAATTATTTTTGTTAATTTTTAGGACAAATCATGGACACATAAATATGATTGGAATGAAAAAGCTCTTTATTGATAATAAAAATATTACAAGTACAAGTATAGATCCTAGAATTACATAATGTATCAGCCAACAATTGACTTCTAGAGCATAAATCCAACAGCACGGTTGTGCCTTTGTAAACGTACTAGAGTATTGCAGGTTTGAATTATTGGATGTATGTCCTAAAAGTCAATATAGCTGATATATTGTATTATTTTAGGATACAAATTTATACTTAAAATATTAATTTGATCAATAAAAAGATAATTTTATTTTTTATTTAAGTATGATGTGTCTTTGAATCATCCAAAAAATTAATGCTTAAGATACATATTCTCAAAGAGTTGAGAATTAGAGATATGTATAATTAATTTCTAAATTACTCATGATCATAGTATTATCATGAGAACAATGATAGATCTAAATAAACTGACGTACAGATCGCTTCCTTCGGGGTAGATAAGTCTCTAGTCTATAATATAAAGATACTAAGCGACAAGTGTAGATTATTGTTAGTGAACAACTAGTATTAAACGTGACCATACGAGAGATCATGTAGATTTTTACTTAATCATCAGTGATCATCTTGATGCTATAGTTGGGTGAAT
Source organism: Elaeis guineensis (assembly GCF_000442705.2). Lineage (NCBI taxonomy): Eukaryota > Viridiplantae > Streptophyta > Magnoliopsida > Arecales > Arecaceae > Elaeis > Elaeis guineensis. The sequence continues at coordinate 44,165,405 of NC_025997.2, forward strand.
GATCCTTTGACCTGTGGTGCCACGACTACTTACAGTGAGACTGCTGGAGTTTGACTGCATAGAAACATGATCTCTTAGCCACTTAAGTCTTTGTTGTATATGTTGATGACAGTTGATTCATTGTAAAAGTAAAGTACGTATCTAGATAAAATCTATCAATCTTAAGAGAGAGTAGTCCTATAGGATTTGAGAAGCTAAATCCTTAAGTCTATGGCCACAGCAGTGTGATTGATGGAAAGGAGTTTCTATGAAAATCACTATTAGACTTAAGCTGATTAAATTTATCATATGACTGATATTGATATTTGATAATTTATCCATGACCTGCCATCAAGTTGGAACTCACGATAGAGAGACTGAATCACATAGAAACTACACCCAAAAGTTTTTTTTCGGTTCTACTGGGTTGCCACTATATATTGCTAGGTGTTACTGGTAGATTGTGAGAGCTCACTAAGATTGTTCTGGATCGATGATCTTTGTTGAGTAAGAGTGAAAATATTTCAATCTATTAAAAAAAATATTAATAGTACTATGATAGACATCATGGTATATCTCACTATCAGACAGAATTGAACCTATAGGATTACACAACAAAGAAAATTGATCTAGATTAAACAATTGGGCTTATAAAGTCACAATTAGGTTAGAAGAAATCCTATTGGGTTTACGATGATCTTGCTAGCATATGGTTGAATCTAATTCTTCATTTGACTTGAATTGCTTATTTGATAAAAATTAATTAGAATCAATTACTTGCTATGAACCTAATTGAATTAGATTCATTATGAGTGCTCAAGAGGTTTGGATCAAGTATACAAGGAGCCCAATCCCCTAATTTATTTCTTGATTGTTTGGATTTAATCAAGGGGCACGCCACTTGATTTGATTAAGTTGAGGCATGCCCACATAATGGTCAGCGTGAAGGATAAGGGAGGGATGCACGTCCTCCTCCCTTTAGCATGTGAGAGAGAGCCCTAGAGGGTGCCAAGTGTTTGTGCCCCCTTGATCCCCTTAGGCATGGTCAAAAGGTTGATTTAAAGAGGAGTCCTAATGTGATTAGGACTAGTGTTTTACGCCAAAATTGATTTTGGTTAGGACTTTAAATACTCCTCTATTTAAGAGACCCTTCTCTAGGTCTCTAGGGTAGAATTTTTAGATTGCTCCTAGCCTCCCAAAGAGCCTCCATGCCCCCTCTCTTCCTCCCTTTGGTTCACACATCCAAGACCCCTTGGACATCCCATCATCCCATGCCTACGAGAGCTTTGGGTAGCCTCTTTTCCAATCTGATTTCAGATCTTGGTTGCTTTATAATCAAAAGAAAGAGATAAAGAAGAAGAAGAGGAAAAGAAGATCAAGTGAAGTGTTGCTCCAAGAATTGATTTTGATGATCACAAACTATTTGAGAAGACTACTAATGTATTTCTTATCCTTGGAGATTATTTTTATGATATTTCAAGTAGTTGAAAAAATTAAATTTAAAAAGTCTCATCTAGCATGCTAAAGTTGAAGTTTCTGCAAGATGGAGAGTTTCTCGAAGGCTTTTAAGAGTGTCTAAGTCATTTAAAAGCGTTTGGAAATGTTCTGGTAAGTTTCAGACTTTAAATGTATGAAAAATTGGGTTGGCATAAAATGGGACAACTCATCTCATCCCTTTTTATTGGATAGTTGGCATGCCTGTTTTTGGCTGATGGCACGTAGTGGGATGACCCACCTGGGATGACCCCTAAGACCCTGAGACCAAAATAGAAAGCTGAACTTTCTATCTGGCCAAATGAAGCATCCCATGGGACTTCCCAGTCATAGTCTCATTCTGGGCGAGTTCGTAACGGCTAGTTTTCAGCTCATTTTTGGTATATTTAATGCGCATTAAATACTCTCCAACGGCTCTAAACCAACTCTAAGATATTCTCAAGAGAAAATGATGACAATAAATGCTCTCTTGAAGTAAAAAATCATAAGATTTTGCAAGCATTTAATTTCAAATCCAAGAAAAGCTCATTCAGCCCTAAAAGAGAGAAAAGAAGCATTTAATCACTTCACCAACCACTCTTCAGCAGCAATCAAGTATGGAATTCTTTGAGGGTGTTTAGCAAAAGCTTCTTTCCCTTGAGTATTATATTTCTATTGCATTTATTGTATCTATTTAAAGAGATTATATGCTGAATTTTTTGCACCCTATTTTTCTGAAATTATATTTGAGTTTTTGAGTTGGGGGGTTTCAAAACTCAGTTGGGTTGATCCGAACCTTGAATCAGATTATTGAAGGTTGACTTATATCTAAAAAATAAGTATTCTTACTTGGATAGCAAGAGTCGGAGGTGTCCGACATGGTGTAATCCTTTGAATCCATTTAGTGGATTGAATTCTCAAGTAGGGACTTGGAGAGTGGATGTAGGTGCAAGGTTGGCACCGAACCACTATAAATTCTTTGTGTTTGTTGTGCTTGCCTCTCTTTACTTATTTTTTGTATCTTATACTTGCAATCTTATCATTTATATTTGAATTTATTTTTATTAAAAATTAACCCTCCCCACTCAAACACTTTAGCACATTATTTTAGTGCACTAATCTTTAAAATTTTAAAAAAACCTAATTCATCCCCCCTCTTGGGCTCCAAATCTGGGCATCAAGTGGTATCAGAGCTCAGTGCTCTAGTTCTTGCTTGATTTAACCATCAAGAGTTAAAGATCAATAGCAGCCCAATTTGGCAAATCTCTAATCGAGGGGCAATCCACAAACCGACCTTCACTTTTCAATGAGTCAAACTATACCTATTGAAAAGCTCGGATGAGAATTTTTATTCAAGTACTTGACTATGGTATGTAGAGTGTCATAGTAAATGAACCACACACACCCATTAAATTAATTGATGGTGTGTCTCTCTCTAAGCCGGATGGTGAATGGAATGAATTTGATAAAAAAATAGTTCAGCTCAATGCTAAAGCCATGAATATTTTATATTGTGCTTTGGATGCTAATGAATTTAATCATATTTCTATGTGCAACTCAGCTAAAGAGATTTGGGATAGATTAGAAGTCACACACGAAGGCACAAATCAAGTAAAAGAATCTAAGATCAATATGCTTGTGCACAACTATGAACAGTTTAAAATGAAACCTGAAGAAACAATAACACAAATGTTCACTCGTTTCACTGACATCATAAATAGTTTAAAATATCTTGATAAATGTTATTCTAATAGTGATCTTGTGAAAAAAGTGCTCAGATCCTTATCAAGATCATGGGAGGCAAAAGTCACTGCAATCCAAGAGACCAAAAATTTGAATACTCTACCATTAGAGGAGCTGCTTGGATCTCTCATGACTCACGAATTGACCATGAAGCAACACACTGAGGAGAAAATCAAAAGAAAAGGACCATAGCTCTCAAGTCGACAGCTCAGGAAGAAGAAGATATAGAAAAATTAGACAATAGCGAGGAAGATGAGGGCTTGGCCCTGATTACCAGAAAATTTAGATGCTTCATGAGGAGAAAAAGATAAGGGATCAAGAGAAGATCACTAGTCAAGGGGGAGCCGAGCAAAGGAAAAGAAAAGAAACATCCCATCATTTGTTATGAATGCAAGAAGCCAGGCCACTTCATATTAGAATGCCCCCAGCTCAAGAAAGGCCAAAAGAAGTTCAAGAAGAAGAAGGCCATAATGGCTATATGGAGTGACAATGATAACTCCACAGATGAAGAAACTCATGAAGAAGCCACCTATGCTTTATAGCACATGAAAATGAGGTATCACCCAAAACTCAAAGTAAATTTACTTATGATGAACTGTTAGAAGCTTTTCATGAACTTTTGAATGATCTAAAAGAATTAAGAATAAAAAATAAAAATCTGAAATCAAGAAATCATGCAATTAGCTAAGAAAAATGAAGAATTACAACTAAAGAATCAGTCTCTAATAAAAGAAAAAGATGAACTTTTTAGTCAAAATAAAACTCTTGTAAAAGAAAATCAAGAACTAAATGAAGAGGTAACCAAGTTAAAATCTATAGTTGACAGATTTACATTAAATTTAAACAAACTTCAGATGATCATTGATAGTTAAAAAGCTGTATATGATAAAGTCGGACTTGGCTATAATACTCTAAGAAAATAAAAGTTTTTAAAAAATATTTTTATCAATGCATCTACAAGAAAACTGCCAAATATTACTTGTTTTAAATGTGGCAAGGTAGGGTATAAAGCTTATTCATGTTTATCAAATACGAAACTATTGTGACTAACTCCAAAGGACCCAAGTTAGTTTAGGTACCTAAGATTAAAAATTGATTTCATGTGTGCAAGTGTGTCTTACATCCTAAGCAATAAAATAGAAGTGGTATCTCGACAGTGGATACTCAAGATACATGACTGGTGATGAATTGAGATTCATCACATTGGAAGCCAAAAATAGAGGGATGGTCACCTTTGAAGATAATAGCAAAGAAAAGATCATCGATATTGGTAACATTAATATCACTCCCTCCACTTATATTGAAAATGTATTACTTGTAGATGGCCTTAAGCATAATCTTTTAAGTATTAGTTAATTATATGATAAAGGTTATAAAGTAGTTTTGAATCATCTATGTACATTGTAACCAGTCCCACTGATGTTAGTATTAGATTTATTGGACATAGGCATGGCAATGTGTACGTAGTTGATTTGGATGATCTATCCTTATAAAATATGCAATGTCTTATGGCCATGAATGCTAAAATTAATGAGACTAGTTGGCTTTAGCATCGTAGGCTTGCACATATTAGTATGCACATACTTTCTAAAATTATTAAAAAAGATTTAGTTGTTGGTTTACCAAAAATTAATTTTGACAAAGATAATTTGTAACGCATGTCAATTAGGTAAGCAAACAAGAATTTCTTTTAAATCTAAAAATATTGTTTCAACTTCTAAACTTTTAGAACTCTTGCATATGGATTTATTTGGTCCTACAAGGACAACTAGTCTAGGAGGAAAAAGATATGATATTATAATTATTGATGATTTTTCATGTTTTACTTGGATTTTATTTTTAGCTTCTAAGGATGAAGCATTTTCTGCATTCTCTAAGTTTTGCCGAAAGATTTTGAATGAAAAAAATTTACCAATTGTTTCTATTCGAAGTAACCATGGTATTGAATTTGAAAATAAAAATTTTAAAAAGTTTTATGATGAAAAAGGCATAGATCATAACTTCTCAGCACTTAAAACACCACAACAAAATAGAGTTGTTGAAAGAAAAAATAGAACTCTAAAAGAAATAGTCCGTACCATGCTATGTGAAAGCAAATTTTCAAAATATTTTTGGGCAGAGATAATTAATATAGCATGTTACATTTTAAACTGTGCTTTAATAAGATCTATTTTAAAGAAAACACCTTATGAATTATGGAGAGATAGAAAACCTAATATAGGTTATTTTCATATTTTTGGTTGTTGGTATTTTATTTTGAATAATGGCAAAGATAGTTTAGATAAATTTGATTCTAAATCTGATGAAGCTATCTTTCTTGGCTATTCCACTTCTAACAAAATTTTTAGAGTATTCAATAAAAAAATACTAGTAGTGAAAAAGTCAATTTATGTTGTTTTTGATGAAACTAATGATCTTCCATCAAGAAAGAGAAAGGATGCTGATGATGTAGGTATCATAGAAGATAGAATGAAAGAACTCACTTTCAATGACTCAAATGAGCAAAAGAAAGATCAATTGAATGAAAGCATCAATGATCAGAATATTCAAGAACAACCTCAAGATATAGGTAATCTTTCAAGAGAATGGAGATATGTCCACAATCATCCTAAAGAATTAATAATTGATGATCCGACATAAGGAGAAAGAACTGGATCTTCACTTAGAGATGTTTGTAATTATGTAGCTTTTGTTTCATATCTAGAACCTAAAATAATAAATGAAGATGAAAAAGATCATAACTAGATATTTGCCATGCAAGAAGAGCTAAACTAATTTGAAAGAAACAATGTATGAACACTAGTTGCTAGACCTAAAAATCATCCCATAATAGGAACTAAATGGGTATATAGGAACAAATTAGATGAAGATAGAAATGTAATAAGAAACAAAGCAAGATTAGTTGCTAAAGGATACTATCAACAAGAAAAAATTAATTTTGATGAAACATTTGCTCTTATTGCTAGACTAGAAGCAATAAAAATGCTACTGACTTTTGCTTGTTTCATGAACATTAAATTATTTCAAATGGATGTTAAGAGTACTTTTCTTAATGGTTATATTGTTGAAGTAGTATATGTAGAACAACCTCCTAATTTAAAAATCATAAATTTTCAGATCATGTGTTTAAGTTAAACAAAGCTTTATATGGATTAAAATAAGCTCCTAGGACATGGTATGAAAGAGTAAGTAAGTTTTTATTAGAAAATAATTTTTCAAGAGAAAATATTGATACTACTTTTTTTATTAAAAGAAAAGACAAAGAAATTCTAGTTATACAGATATATGTTGATGATATTATATTTGGATCTACTAATGAAGATTTGTGCCAAGAGTTTGTCAAGCTCATACAGGGGGAGTTCAAGATGAGCATGATGGGAGAACTCACTTTCTTTTTCGGACTTCAGATTATACAAATAAAAAAAGAGATCTCCATCACCCAAAGTAAGTACACAAGAGAACTATTAAAAAAATTTGGAATGAAGAGCTCAAAAATTATAAGTACACCTATAACACCTTTCTATAAATTAAAAAAAGATAAGCATGATAAAAATATTGATTCAAAGCTCTATAGAGGCATGATAGGCTCTTTATTGTATCTTACTGCTAGTAGATCTGATATAATGTTCAGTATATGTATGTATGCTAGATATCAATCTAATCTTAAGGAATCTCATTTAAATGCAGTTAAATTTTTTTTTAAATATTTAAAAGAAACACAAAACCTAGATCTTTGATTTTTAAAATAATCTTTTATAAACTTAATAGGTTATTCAGATGCAGACTTTGCTTGATGTAAACTAAATAGGAAAAGTACTAGTGGAGCTTGCCAATTTCTAAAAGTAAACTTAATCTCTGGGTTCAGCAAGAAGCAAAATTTAGTGGTATTGTTTACGGTCGAGGTCGAATACATTGCAGCTGAAAGTTGCTGTGCTCAAATCCTGTGGATTAAGCAACAACTCATAGATTTTGGTATTAAACTTAAAAATATCCCAATAAAATATGATAATACTAGTGCCATCAATTTGATCAAAAATCTAATTCAACACTCTAGGTCAAAATACATTAAAATTAGACATCATTTCATAAGAGAATATATTCAAAATAATGATATAACACTTGAATACATAAATACTAAAAAATAACTAGCTGATATTTTCACCAAAATATTAAATAAAAATAAATTTTATAAAATTAGAAGAGAATTGGGAATCTTAGACCTTTCTGCTTGAATTTTAATCATAATTTCACTCTCAAAATTTATTTAAAATTTTTTGACTTCATTATCCTAATCTTGGGAGCCATCTATCATTTTTTGAAAATTTTTTAAGTCAATTAAAAATCTATTAGTGCTATTCAGATATCTTCTCAGATTTTTTTTGTTGAAATATTCAATCAAAAATCTCATCAAAAATTATCTAAACCTTCCAATGATCATCTCAACTCGATATGATCAATTTTAAATTTTTTTTGAATTTTTTCTCATTTTTAAATTTTTTCTCATCGCCTGAATCTTTTCTATATGGGATGACCCATGTGGGACATCCCAATTGATCGGATAAACAATTTTTATGTGAGCCGACCCGAATCCTGTTCCATTAAAAGGGCCTCTAGGGCATCTCAAATCCCAAAACCCTTCATCTCCCTCTCGTCCCAAATCTAGAAATCTCATTCTAGATCTTCCAAAAATCCCAAAATCTCATAAAATCATGGATCACTCTCCTCACGGCTCACTCTCTTGTTTTCCCCAAATTCCAAATCCCAACCCATAGAATCTGTGAGAAGCTCTCCAAAATCATCTTCTTCTCTTAGTTTCACTTCAATTCGCATCCTTCTCCACCTTCTTGACCATTATCCATCCTCTTCTTGGGACATGGCTCCCAAAATGAGAATGCCACAAAGAAGAAAGTCGGTTAGATCATTGGAGGTAGAGGAAAGGAGGAAGAAGGCAGCACATGAGCCGACCCAAGCATCTCCATCGATCACTGCAAGTAAGATTCTCCTATCTGCAAGGAAGGTTGCTTTGGGTAGAAATGTAAATTTCAAATTTTTGATGCATGATGATTTTTCTATTGGAGAAAAACTAATTAAGCAAGGGTGGAAGTCTTTCTTAAGTTTGTCTGAACTGGTATATATTGATTTGGTCAAAGAATTTTATTCAAATTTGATTTTCTTTGATGGTGTTTTGAGGTCTACTGTGAAGGGAGTCCAAATTATCTTAAATGCATCTAGGCTAGAAAGATTTCTTCAGTTGCCTTGTGAGGGTAGTTGCCTAGATAAGCTATCTAAAAAGAAAATTAGACTTAGAACTATACTTGGGAGAGAAGATGTGGAAGGGTTCCTGAAGATTGAGGCTAAAGATCTTAGTGTGAAAATGAGGTTGCTCCACCACATAGTGTCTAAAATTTTCTTCCCCAGAGAGAGAAGATATGATTTGATGACTGGTAGAGATATTTATCTGATGCACCATGTAGTTTCTGAGACTCCCCTGAACCTACCTTTCTTGATGATCGATGCCATGAGGGAGGTCTTGAATAGATCCAAGGCTCTCTTGCCATATGGCATGGCCTCACTGTGATCTTTAGAGAGTCTGGAGTGAGTTTTGAGGGGAAGGTTGTTTGTAGACTGTCATACACTGACACCTACAACAACCGCTCCCTTAGGCGCATGGGATTTGTTAGAGTAGATGGCCGTTGGGCCAAGAGACGAGTAGCAGTAGTTGAGAAGGAGGATGATGAGGAGGAGGAGCATGCTGAGGGGGAGGGTCCATTTTCTTCTGTGCCCAGATCGAGTCCAGTTGATCACCATATTTTAGAGTTTGAGATAGGACCCTCAGTTAGAGTACCCCCATTGAGCCGTACCGTGCCTACTTTTAGCTTGAGGGATATTGATATGGGACAGCTAGTTGAGAGAGTGGCAGAGAGTTTATCTGTTTAGCTGCAGCGGTTTCAAGATCAACTTCTTTAGTAGTCTCACCAATTCCAGCAGTAGATTCTACAGCAGGTACAGCAGCAGCCACAGTAGTTTCACCCAACTCCTTCCAGTGACTTCTCTATTCCATCCTTGGATTCATCCATTGTGCCACATATTTTCTCTTTGATGAAGCTCCTATCTGACTTGAGTATTAGATTGGAGGGTGTGGAGAGCTCCCTTCACAGATTTAGTGGTAGAATTTTCAATATAGAGAGGGAGGTCAGACGGATTGTAGTCTCTCTTTGCTGGAGTGGGCACATCGACTTCTTCTACACCGCAGATGGATGACCTGGCTCGAGAGATAGAGAGACTCCACAGCCAGCTTCATTTTTCTCTTGAGCTACTTCAGACAGACATCAGAGACTTCAGAGACTTCGTATCTGCTGATCTAGATGGGCTCCGACTTACAGTGAGGGGGATCTTGTCCCAGCTTGATATCATTAGGATTCAGCTTCAGTCTAGGCCCTCTGTATCTAATGAGCCAGCCTTTGTTCAGCCCATTATTTTTCATCCTTTGACATCTTCCTCTCAGACCAGATCCTTCGGACGAGGATGAGGCTGATCATGTTTTACCTATCTTGATCTCGTGCTCGATGCCCAATCTTATTGATTTCATCATTTTGTATTAGGTTACTTAGTTATATTTTGTAGATTGGATGTATGAGAGCTTTATGCTCTTTATGACTCTTATAACCTCTCTTTTTGATATTATTGAATGAGGTTATTATCATTTTATTTGCCTCATTTCTTTTTTTTTTTGGATGAATAAATGGATAAATGCCTATTATACTTGAATGAATGCACTATTACATTGATACCTGATATGCAATCATAAAAAATCTTACTCCCTTTAGTCTATTTTTTTTTGATGATGTCAAAAAGGGGAAGAATAGTATCATAATGGAGAAAGTAGTGTATTGTCTATCTAAATTTTTTTAAATTTATATACACTTTTAAATTTTTACTCTAATACAGTATTTTGCACTGATACAGCTCTGATACGCCCTTTTTTTACTCTGATATATCTTTTTTTTTCCTTATTTTGATACTTTTAAAAAATTACACTGATACATCTATTTTTCTTGAGTGCTCTGGTATTTCTGATAATTTTATTTTTGCATGAATGCCAAAATGCCTCGATACATCCATTTTTGATTTTACAAAATGCTCCAAATTCTTCTCTTTTAATTTTTGATTTCATCCTTGCTTTGATATCAAAATGAGAAAAAGAAAAAGATATATTCCTTTCACATTTATTGCTCTGATATTAAAAATAAGAAAGAAAAGAACAAAATTTTTTTATGAACCATCTCTACTTCAATAAGAATTTTTTTTTACAAATAGAATACTCTTCATATAAGAAAGGGGGAGATCTTTTTCAAAATGATCAAAATAATTATTTTATCTGTTTCATACAAGAAAAGAAAGAATTTTAACTGATTAAGAATAATCTTTAGAAAAACTCTGATATCTTCACAAATGAGTTTCAGTAAAATCAATTGAAATATTAAAATTATTGAAAATATATATCTCATAATTTTTTATGATTAATTTTTGGTATATTCCTACAAGTACTTCATAAACTCAAATTCTTTGAGCTTTAAAGATATATTTTATAAACACTCAAATATTTTGTCATCATCAAAAAGAGAGAGATTGTTGCTTCAAGAATTAATTTTGATAATCACAAACTATTTGAGGAGACTACTAATATATTTTTTATCTTTGAAGATTATTTTTATGATATTTCAAATAGTCCAAGAAATTGAGTTTAAAAAGCCTCATCTAGTATGCCAAAGTTGAAGTTTCTGCAAGATGGAGAGTTTTTTTAAGGCTTTTGAGAGTGTCCAAGTCATTTGAAAGCGTTTGGAAGTGTTCTGGTAAGTTTCAGACTTTAAATGCATAAAAAATTAGGTTGGCACAAAATAGAGCAACCCATCTGGATCATCTCCTTTCATTGGGTAGCTGGCACGCTTATTTTTGGCTCATGGCACGCAGTGGGATGACCCATACAGTGAGACGACCCACCTGGGACGATCCCTGAGATCCTGAGATTAAAATAGAAAGCTGAACTTTTTGTCTGACCAAATGAGGTATCCCATGAGACTTCTCAGTCACAATAGGACGACCCATCTAGGATGACCCATTTTGGGTGAGTTCGTAATGGCTAGTCTTCAGTCTATTTTTGGTGCATTTAATATGCATTAAACACTCTTCAATGGCTCTAAACCAACTCTAAGATATTCTCAAAAAAAAATGATGACTATAAATGCTCTCTTGAAGTGAAAAATCATAAGATTTTGCGAGCATTTAATTTCAAATTCGAAAAAAACTCATTCAACCCTAAAAGAGAGAAAAAAAGTATTTAATCACTTCACCAACCACTCTCTAGCAGCAATCAAGTGTGAAATTCTTTGAGAGTGTTCAGCAAAAGCTTCTTTCTCTTGAGTATTATATTTCTATTGCATTTATTGTATCTATTTAAGGGGATTGTATGCTGAATTTTTTGTACCCTATTTTTCTGAAATTGTATTTGGGTTTTTGAGTTTTGGGAGGTTTCAAAACTCGATTGGGTTGATCCGAACCTTGAATCGAATTGTTGAGAGTTGGTTTGTATCCAGAAAATAAGTATTCTTGTTTGGATAATAAGGGTCGAAGGTGTTCGACATGGTGTAATCATTTGAATCTATTTAGTGGATTGAATTTCCAAGTAGGAACTTAAAGAGTAGATGTAAATGCAAGGTTGGCACCTAACCACTACAAATTCTTTGTGTTTGTTGTGCTTGCCTCTCTTTACTTGTTCTTTATGCTTTATACTTACAATCTTATTATTTATGTTTGAATTTATTTTTATTGAAAATCAACCCTCCCCACTCAAATACTTTAGCACATTATTTTAGTACATTAATCTTTAAAATTTTAAAAAGACTCAATTCACCCCCCCTCTTGGGCTCCATATCTAGGTAACATAAAGGATCAAAGATCTAGACTTGGTTCAGATTCGCAAGAAGATCCTTCTTAGAGAAGAAAGATCTACATCAAGAGGACCAATTTAGATTGATTCTGAGTGGATACCTATAGAGGTCAGATATTTGTGTGGCTAAGATAGAACCTAAGCTTCCTCCAGATCCAGGTTTGAAGAAAGAAAAAGTGAAACAGATATGTGATCTAATCATAAATTTTATTTTCAACATAAAATCAACATGTGTTAATTTTTGCATATAAATTAAATCCTTAGGTGCTTTAATTTTATTTATGCATGTTCTAGATTAAAAGATGTTTTAATCAATTATTCTACTGCATATTTCAAAAGGAAGTTTTAAAATCTACATGCATGAGAATCCTACGAAAATCCAACATGAATCTCATAAATTATTTCAACTTAGTTATCAAAATTATGATAAGGTATCAGAGCAAAGTTACAAGTTCAAGATTCTAAAGGTATCAAAGCATCCTGCATCATCTAATATAAAGTACGTATTAAGTCAAGTATCAGAGCAAAGTTCAGCATCATGGTAGGTATTGATGCATGTTGTGGCATATCAAAATTAACCCTACTCACTTAATATATAGATAGAATGAGTCAGAATCGTATCCGTAAGGATCTTAGTTAATTGTTTCAAAAATATAAAAGAAAAGAATAATAGATTGCAAGAAACAAAGAAAGAAAGAAGAAAATTACAATAAAATTATTTTTTAGTAATCAACTAAAGAAGTATACATAAAGAAAAAGAAATAAAAGTATGATACAAGATAATTAAACCAAGTTAATCTTTTTGCTACGTCCGATGGTAGATGTGCCTCTTTGAATCCTTCATCTTCTTCTGTGCAGACAGTGATAGGATGGCTGGAATGCTTGGTTTAAGAACTCCAAGGAAGAAAGATAGATAGAAGTATGGGTATATGAAAAAAAAAGGTAGGGCACTAGGATTAGGACCTCTCCTAGATTTGATAGAAGGCGTGCTAGGGTTAGGACCTCCTCTAGACTTATGGAGAAGAGAGAAAGAGAGAGAGAGGGGGCAGCAGCTTGAAGAGAAACCTAGGCATTGGCTTGATGGAGAAGAGGAGGGAATGATCCACACAAGGGAGCTGATGTCTTGAGAAAGGAGGGCTAGGGGTGTATTTATAGAGTGGAGGCTAGGATTTTAAGAAGGTTTTAGGCATGGGAGGATGTTTTAGCGGGAGGTTTTGCATGCAAAAAACAAAAGAGCATGTAAGAAAGAAAGGAGGAGATGTGAGAAACATTGTAACATGAGAAAGAGAAAGGGGGCATGAAATATGGCATGGAATTTTGGTTGGCACAGCACATCATGTTGGGGCATCAAAGAGCAAGAGGAGGGGGGGTCCACCTCTTAGGGTTTTCTCAAAAATAGATGGGAGTATGGATAAGGACCATTAGATCTTCACGTTGCTTCTCCTCCATTGATCAATAAGTCACGTTCACACTTGGTTCTTCATGAAGAGTGATCTTTTAATCTGAATCCTTGATATTTAAGTCGTATTCACACTTGAATAGGAGCTGGTTGTCTGGTTCACTCGAATTTATTCTAATTTGAGTTCAATTTGAATCATATGAATCCAAATTCTCAATTACCTACAAAATAGACTAGAGAGTATCAAATTTTTAATAAATAAAATATAATTAAATAGAATTATATGCTTCTAGTGACTTAATTCAAGTATTCATCACATCCTCTAATTTGAACTTTACTTATCCTTGAGTAAAATAGATAAATCAGCAATGTGTACTGACTCATCCTTGAATTGAAAGTTATCCTAGACATTTCTAAAGATAGCTGATACCCGACCAGACCATTAAATAGATACTTCATTGGATTATCAATTCGATCCAATTAGTAGTTGAGTATTAGCCATATAAATTTTTAAAGATCTTCTTTCACCAACTTTTCAGTCTACTCTTTAAGTCCTCTAACTTGATGTGAGTTAGGTTTATTTTCTCCTTACAATTTAGTCTCCTTATTATCTACTATCTTTTTTTTTTGTAATAAATGTATAATGCTATGTCTTAGCCTCTTGAGCCTTCTGGATGACTCTTGTAGCAAGTTTTCAGCCAATGACTTTCAAACCAATTGACTTTAAGGCATTAAGTATAGAACACTCCTCGGACTTACTGACTTGAGTCTCAAGAAAGCTATTAGGTGAGACTAACTTTATAATAGGTCTCTTGGCATTTTCACCTTTTGATGTGAATCACAATGCTTACTTAGGTGAAGGAGCCTGGTTATTCAGTGAGACAATGCTAAAAACCTATTTTATTCTTTTAAATTCTAAAGAGGACCTTTTGCATACTTCAATCTTTCCTTACATACCGGATGAAGCAGATTCTTCATCAAGATAGATAAGAAGAGGGTTCTAGAATTACTCCAAAATTTATTTTGATCTAAATCCTACTATTTATTGGGTGTCCTTAATAATTTTCTCTTCAATATCTCTAAAATTATCTAGATCGTTAATCACTCATTGATTAGAATGTCTAATTAACTCCAAATCAAAATAAAATTTAGATACATAAAATTAATTATTTTTGACCATACTCAAAGATTTAATTAAATTAATTATTTTTTCTCCTAGCTTAATTTTCATTATCCCCAATAGAAGAAGAGAATCATAACAAAGCTTAAATAAAATATAACGAAGAAGGATACCACCTTAGTTTGATGTGTGCATTCATTATTGGGCGAGAGGTCCTTCACTGCTGGGGTGGTGTATTCTTAACTCCAGCTGGGTGAATGTGGCTCTCCCCCCAACTCGACTAATAGCATCACTTATCCACTCTACTGTAGAAATTCAACTTGGCTAATTATCTTTCTAAAGATTCCTACAAAATAAAAAGAAACTAAAAATATATTACATAAGCTGGGTTGCCTTCCAACAATCACTAAGTTTAACATCTTCGGCCAGACTTTTATTAAAACTACTCTTAAAAAATTGGGTTGCCTCCCAACAAGTGCTAAATCTAATATCTTCAGTCGAATGCTATAAGAGAGTCCCACTCCTAACCAACTTGAATACATCCCTCAAGGTTTTAAAAGAACAAGGCCAATCAGTGGCAGTAAAACATGCGTAGAATGCTCTTTGATGATTAGCCCGAACCAATAGAGTGTGCTAGACAAGCATGCAATACCAGAGTCTAACAATATTCTCATATTTTTTTGATGATCAGGAAGGGATTGTGTTTGTTGAACTGAGATTAAGGGTGGCAATGTAAGAGGGTGGTAGTGTAAAAGGGTGGTAGTGTAAAAGTTTCTTCAATTATAACTTGATCTACTCTAATCCCTATCTCAGAAATGATATATTTCAATAAATTTTTTTTCGATCTATAGCACGATATTTTTTTCAAATTAATATTAAATCTATCTCCATACATCATTTTAGCACTGTAGAAAGATTTTGGAGACAGTCCTTGAAAATAGTACCAAATACAAAAAAATCAATCATAAAATTCTTAAAATCATTTTCCTTATTTCAGAAATGTCCCATCTGATAGCTTCTTTATGAGTTTTTAGAACACCTACAAGTTGATTTTCCTGGTTAGGGCTCATTATGGGGTGTCAGTGGGTGCATCAGGAAGTGACTTCAGTTCTAAAACAAGTGGTGATTCTAAGAAGAAAGCTATTGGGGAGCTAAGTGATGGCTCATGATTTTCTATCCAAAATAGGATGGTTTTGAAGTAGGACATTTCCACTGGATCATTTATTTTTGTGATATGCCCATCTACATCAAAATCGTCCACCCCAAAATGAGCCAGATAGGGATCTACCGAATTCTAGAGGAGAATTATGGGTATAGCTTCTTCTATTATGTTATTCATTTATGGTCCTTGAAAAGTCTTAATTAATTTTATTATTTCATCAATTTGTCCTTCCTTTCCATTAAAAGAAATGGGTGATTCTAGGGCGCTGGGGAATGGGACCATGGATAAGTAGGGTGATGATGGAATTGGTTTGTCTTACCATTCTGATTCCTTCTTATATATTTTTATCTTAATCAAATTATCTATGTTGGTCTTTTTATTTATGCAAGATTATTCTATGACCATTTCATTCTCGAGAGTCATAATCGATTGTTCAAAAAAAAGTTAGAGGGACATTAAAACTTCTAGCCAGGTATTGTCCCTCAGGGTTGCTCTTGAGCTGACTAGGTAGCTCTCTTTTCTCCTCCCTACTGAATGCGATTACTAGTTGATCAAGTTGGATCTCTAGCTTAGCGATGGATTACATATGGGAGTGGAGGATTTGTCGGATGTCTTCCTCGAAAGAAGGGTTGTAACTGGGTACAAGCTGTGAGGTATGCTAGTGTTGGCTCTAGAATGGATTCCTATACTATGATTCTTGATAATTATGTCTCTACGGGATTGGATTGACCATAATTTGATGCATGTGGAAGTGAAGGGTCTGAGTGCTGACTTCTACCCCATCTAATGCTTACAGAACCTTCTCTTCAAATGATGGGCTATAGGTAGTTGAAGAAGGCTGATATTGTGAATAGAGCATATCGTAATCAGGCGCATCTATGAGTGTAGATCCTTGTAGTACTGGGATAACCACTAGTTGTGGTTTTCATAAAAAATTTGGTTAAACCCCTCAGTCTGGATTGTAGTCATTAAAGTATGGGTTATTTCTTGGTTTGTAGGCTATTTAGATTTGATCTTGATGAACTTACTCATATATAAACTCAGAAAATTGATACACAACTAGACATTTAACTTGTTGTGCAAGAAGAAAAGATATAGAGGGAGAGTGTCTAATAGTCAGTAGGTGATTTAATTTATGGGACAGTTCATCCTCTCTACTATAAAAATCCATGTACCTAGCATAAATCTAATTTATCGGATTATTCTGATTGTTTTAATATACAATCAAGGGGTCTAGATTAGAACAATCTTCTTTTGATTTTTTTTTAAGGAAGAGGGAGAGAAGAAGAAGAGAAGAGGAAGAAAGAAAGAAGTTCTAAAAATGAGAACCCTAAGAAAGCCCTAGACTTAGAGAGGATAGATGAGAAGGTGGTTTTTAATTATTTTTGTTATTTTTTCAAACAGGTGATGCAATCAAGTCAACTCTATCCTAGGATTACCCGAGATCTAGACAGCTCCTAATTGTTTCAAGTACACCATCAAGCATTCCAAGTGTGAACCTAACAACCAACTGGTCAGATAAGTGTAAGGTTGGTGGGGTTCCCCCCATTGCTTTCTTTAGATCCCAACTAAGTTGGCTAAATTAGCTAATGAAATCAATAAAAGAATCACCTTCTTTCGAGACGTAATCTCTAAACCATTTTTTTAGATACCAACTAATCAATTAGGCCCAATCTGATTCAACTTTCAAGATCACTTGTCCTATTGAGCTCGAGTTCCCTAGGGGCTGATGTCTAATTAATTTTAATTAAAATGCTTGGGTTAATGCAAATGCAAGATGGTAGTTTGTGGACCAAGGAAGGGTGATGAAATCTCTACCTTATGTTATTTATAGGTGATGCTCTTAAGATGTTTTATGAAAATATACAATACAAAAAGAAAGGATGTCTAATACAAGTAAGAAGCTTTTAAGGTTTAATTAGTTTTTCTATTTTAGTTAAGTGTTATGTTGTGTCTTTACTTTCTTTTTATGTTATGTTATCTAAAACAAGAAGAATAAAAGATAGATTTTAATTTAGTTAATTAGATTTGAGAAGATTCAAAGAATCTAACTAGGTGGGAAGTAAATTATACTAAGATTAAAAGGCAACTAGGTAACCTACAAATCAAACAAGAAATCAAATCTATTTTCAAAATAGTAAATTATTCTAAGCTATAAAAAGCAATAAATCTCTAAGAATATAAAGTACTAAATTATTTATGCAAAATAAGATAACTACTTAACTATGTAAATAAAATAATATTAAAATTAAGAATAAACAGTGACTACGTAATCTAAATAAAAGGCAAGAAGTCTAATCTACTTAAAAAGCAAAAAATCATTAATTATATAAATTAATAAATTATTTTAAGCTATAGAATGCTGTAAATTACTAGGCTTTAGAAAGTAAAAAATTTTTTCTATGCATTTAAATAAAATAATCTAGCTAGAAAGCAATAAATCTACCATATATGAAAAGTAATATAAGATAAAAATTTTAAAAAGAGTAAATAGAAGATAATTAAGTAATTAAAGTAAATTAATTAATAATAAAAGTTAAATTACTAATCAGCAAAATAAAGTATGAAAAATAAGAGTGTAAAAGAAGAAAATAATCAACTAAAAAAATAAAATAGTAAATAATTTTTTTTAAATTTTTTTTATTTTTTTTTTCAAAATAATCATGCCAAGATCTCTGACAACAGTGCTAAAATTTGATGCATATCATAGCACATCAAAATTAATCCTACTCACTTACTATGTAAATAAGGTAAGTCAAGATCGTATCCATAGAGATCTTAGTTGATTATTTTAAAAATATATAAAAAAATAATAGATTATAAGAAATTAAAAAAAATAATAAAATTATAATAAAATTATTTTTTATTAATCAAATAAAGAAGCATACAAAAAAGAAAAAAAATAAAAATGTGATACAAGATTACTAAACTAAGTTAATTTTCTTGCTGCGCCCAATGGTAGATGTGTCTCATTGAATCCTTTATCTTTCTCCGTATAGACAGTGGTAGGATGGCTGAAAGGCTTGATCTAGAAACTCCAAGAAAAAAAGATAGATGAAAATATGAGAATATGAAAAAGAAAGATAGCGGCACTAGGATTAGAACCTCTCTTAGATTTGATGAAAGACGTGCTAGGATTAGGACCTTCCTTAGACTTATGGAAAAGAGAAAAAGAGGGAGTGAGAGAGAGGGCGGTAGCTTGAAGAGAAACCTAGGCATTGGCTTGATGGAGAAGAGGAGGGGATGATCCCCACGAGGGGGTTGATGTCTTGAGAAAGGAGGGTTAGGGGTGTATTTATAGAGTGGAGGCTAAGGTTTCAAGAAAGTTTTAGGCATGGGAGGATGTTTTAGCATGAGGTTTTGTGTGTAAGAAATAAGAGCATATAAGAAAGAAAGGAGGAGATGTGAGAAACATTATAATGTGAGAAAGAGAGAGGGGGCGTCCACTTCTTAGGGTTTTCTCAAAATAGGTGGGAGCATGGATAAGGACCATTAGATCTTCATGTTGTTTCTTCTTCATTGATCAATAAGTCATGTTCACACTTGTTGCTCCTTAGATTGATTTTGATGATTACAAAGCAGTTGAAGGGGTACCAATGATTTTCACTTGAAAAAGACTTATTGCTCTTCAGGGGCAAAATTATAATTTTACCAAAATCCTGATTTGATAGTATCAAATGATAGAACAAAAGATTTGTGATCCAATGGTAAAAATTTTATTGATTTTGGACTTGTATTTTGAAAGATATGCATGATTAAAAATCATGAGTCGACCCATGAGTCGACTCATGGCACATGAGATGACTGGCACACTGATTTTTCTTGCCGGCACAGACTTGGCACAACCTGTGAGTCGACCCACAAGGCATGAGTCGACTCATGAGTCGACCTCCGCGGGTCTTTTTGCCAGTTTTACAGAACCATGGATCCTGTTCACTTCTGTGATGTTTTTCCATAGAGGTCGACCCATGAGTCGACTCCCAGGCTTGAGTCGACTCATGAGTCGACCCCTGTGATGGGATTTTTCCGCAACGGTTAGTTTTTAACCCATTTTAAATGCTTTTAATGCTCATTTAATGCAGTCTAACGGCTCTTTTTCAGTCTAGAATGATTTTCTCTATTTCTTAAAGCTATAAAAAGGACAAAAAGGTGGGAATCAAGAAGAGCATTCAAGTAGAGAGATTTTGAAAAAGAAATTTCAAGCTAACTTTTCAGCCCTAAGCAAGAGCTCATTCAAAGCATTCAAGAAGCCTTTAATCCAAGCTCACCAACTCCTCAAGTGCACATTCAAGTCTCCAACCACCTTGAGGAAATCCAAAAAGGGTCTTCTTCTCTTGAGTAAAGTGTATTTAAAGTCATATTTGCTCATTAAAGGAGCTTTCTTTGTACCTATTTGTGCTATTGATTGTTATTCTCGTTTTGAGTTATTGTTTTTGTTTTAGAAGGGTTCCAAAACAAGGGAAGGTTGATCCGAACCTAGAATCAGAGTGTATTGGGTTGGCTTGTATCTGAGAAACAAGTGGACTAGCTTGGGACAGCTAGAGTCGGAGTTTCTGACATTTGTATTCGGGTTGAATACAAGATTAGTGGATTGAAATTTCCAAGTAGGAGCTTGGAGAGTGGATGTAGGTGCAAGGTTGGCACCGAACCACTATAAATCCTTTTGTTTGGTGTGTGTCTAATTGCTCTTCTTTATCTCTTCATTATTCTTTTGTATTCTTGCTCTTGCTATTAGCCTTGAATTAATTCTACTCACCCTATCTATTTAGCTTTGTCAAACATTTCTCATAAGTCATAAGTTAAGCTTAAAATTTTTAGAAACCCAATTTACCCCCCTCTTGGGTTGCATAGTTGGGCAACAAGTGGTATCAGAGCCCGGTGATCTAGCCCTTCTTTGATCTAAACAATCAAAGAGCCAAAGATCTATGGCAACTCATGTCGGCACTTCTCTAGCCGAGGGGCAATCTACCAACCGACCTCCACTTTTCAATGGGTCTAATTACACCTATTGGAAAGTTCGGATGAAAATATTCATTCAAGCACTCAACTATGATATGTGGAGTATCATAGTGAACGGTCCTCACACACCCACTAAAATTATAGATGGTGTGGAATCAACCAAACCCGAGAAAGAATGGGATGAGGTTGATAAGAAAATGGCCCAATTAAATGCTAAAGCAATGAATATTTTTTATTGTACTCTTGATGCTAACGAATTTAATCGCATTTCTACTTGCTCATCTGCTAAAGAAATATGGGATAGGTTAGAAGTAACCCATGAGGGAACCAATCAAGTAAAGGAGTCTAAAATCAACATGCTTGTGCATAAATATGAATTGTTTAAAATGAAGCATGATGAGTCCATAACTGAAATGTTTACTCACTTTACTGATATTATTAATGGTTTAAAGAGTCTTGGTAAGTCCTATACTAACAGTGAGCTTGTAAGAAAGATTCTCAGATCCTTACCAAGAACTTGGGAAGCCAAAGTGACTGCCATCCAAGAAGCTAAGGACTTGAATGTTCTACCCTTGGAAGAGCTTCTTGGATCATTGATGACTCATGAGCTAAGCATGAAGCAACATCAAGAGGAAGAAGTCAAAAAGAAAAGAACAATTGCCCTCAAATCCACAGCTCCACCAGATGAAGAAACTGATGACACTAAAGATGAAGAACAGGATGAAGAGATGGCACTCATTACCCAAAGATTCAAGAAATTTTTAAGAAAAAGAAAACAAGGGATGAGGAAGAGGCCATTCACAAAAGGGGAACAGAGCAAAGAAAAAGAGAAAGATCAACCCCTTACCTGCCACGAATGCAAAAAGTCGGGACACTTCAAATCCGAATGCCCACAACTGAAGAAAGGTCCCAAAAAGTACAAGAAGAAGGCCATGATGGCCACTTGGAGTGCGAGTGATGACTCAAGCTCCGACGAGGAAAACTCAACCGAACAAGCCAACCTGTGCCTTATGGCACATGAAAATGAGGTAATTTCTGAAACTCCTAGTGACTTTACATTTGAAGAATTACATGAAGCTTTTTATGATTTAGTTGATGAATTAAAGAAACTAGGGATGAAGAACAAAGATCTAAAATTGAAAAATCAATCTTTATTGAAACAAAATAAAAATATTTCAATTGAAAAATCCACCATGCTTCAAGAAAATCAAAGTTTAAAGAATGAAATTGCCAAGCTAAAACCAATAGTAGAAAAATTCACCTTGAGTTCAAATAAACTTAATATGATTCTTGATAATCAAAAAGCCATGTATGATAAGGCTGGACTTGGCTATAACCCCTTGAAGAAATAAAAATATCTAAAAAATATTTATGTAAACTCTTTAAGTAACAAGTCTTCTAATATTACTTGCTTCAAATGTGGTAGAGTAGGACATAAGTCATACACTTGCTTCTCTAACAAGTCTGCAAACTCAACTGTAAAGAAAATATGGGTTCCAAAAGGAACCATTATGACTAACCAAAAAGGACCCAAGAAAGCTTGGGTACCTAAAACAAAAACTTGACTTTTGCTTGCAGGTGTGTCTAGCATCCCAAGGAGGAAACAGAAAATGGTATCTTGACAGTGGATGCTCGAGACACATGACTGGTGATGAATCCCAATTCATCACTCTTGATGCTAAGGATGGAGGGATGGTCACCTTTGGAGACAATGGCAAAGGAAAGATCATCGGTATAGGTAACATTGGTATCACTCCCTCCAAATACATTGAAAATATTTTGTTAGTAGATGGTTTAAAGCATAATTTACTAAGCATTAGTCAATTTTGTGATAAAGGATATAAAGTTATTTTTGAATCGTCTGTTTGCATTGTAACTAGTCCTATTAATGATGGCATTAAATTTATTGGACATAGACATGGTAATGTTTATATGGTAGATTTAAATGATTTAGCCAAAATAAACATGCAATGCCTAGTATCCTTGAATGCTAAAATTAATGAGACTAGTTGGCTTTGGCATCGCAGACTTGCACACATTAGCATGCATTCTCTTTCAAAATTAATTAAGAAAGAATTAGTTCTTGGTTTGCCAAAACTGAATTTTGAAAAGGATAGAATTTGTGATGCATGCCAACTAGGTAAACAAACAAGAGTTTCATTTAAATTCAAAAATATTGTTTCAACCTCTAGACCTTTAGAGCTTTTGCATATGGACTTATTTGGACCTACTAGAACCACAAGTCTAGGAGAAAAACGATATGGTTTTGTAATTATAGATGATTACTTTCGTTTTACTTGGGTTTTCTTTTTAGCACACAAAGATGAAACTTTTCATGTTTTCACTAAATTTTACCGAAAAGTCACTAATGAGAAAGGATTTTCAATTCAAAATATTCGAAGCGATCATGGAACTGAATTTGAAAATCAAGACTTTGAAAACTTTTGTGATGAAAAGGGAATTGGCCATAACTTCTCTACTCCTAGGACACCCCAACAAAATGGGATAGTAGAAAGGAAAAACAGAACCTTCGAAGAAATGGCCCGTACCATACTTTGTGAAAGCAACCTCCCAAGATATTTTTGGGCGGAAGCAATTAACACAGCATGTTACATTTTAAATCGTGCTTTGATTAGATAAATTTTAAAGAAAACCCCCTATGAGCTTTGGAAAGAAAGAAAATCTAATATTGCTTATTTTCATGTTTTTGGTTGCCGATTTTTGTGTCAAATAATGGTAAAGAAAGACTTGAAAAATTTGATGCAAAATCAGATGAAGCAATCTTTCTTGGTTACTCCTCCACTAGTAAAGCTTTTAGAGTTTTTAACAAAATAACTTTAGTAGTAGAGGAGTCCATACATGTTGTCTTTGATGAATCTAACGATCTTCCTTCAAGGAAGAATGAAGGTGTTATGATGCAGATCCTCTTATAGAAGGAATGAAGGAGATCACTCTGAAAGATTCAACAATTCAAGAGGATGAGGAACATGAAGACAAACAGGATGAGGGAGGTGAAGAACATCAAGAACAACCTCAAGGTACAAATGACCTACCCAAAGAATAGAGGTATGTTCACAATCACCCTAAGGAGCTAATTATTGGTGATCCTATGCATGGGGTAAAAACTCGTTCTTCACTTAGAGATGTATTTAATCATTGTGCTTTTGTCTCTCATCTTGAACCAAAAACTATTGAAGAAGCTGAAAATGATTATAATTGGATTAATGCAATGCAAGAGGAACTTAATCAATTTGAAAGAAATAATGTATGGATTTTAGTATCAAGACCTAAAAACTATTCAATAATTGGCACAAAATGGGTCTTTAGGAATAAATTAGATGAACATGGAAATATAATAAGAAATAAAGTAAGATTGGTTGCTAAAGGTTATAATCAAGAAGAAGGAATTGATTTTGATGAGACCTTTGCACCTGTTGCCAGATTAGAGGCCATTAGACTTCTACTTGCATATGCTTGCTTTATGAAATTTAAATTATTTCAAATAGATGTCAAAAGTGTATTTTTGAATGGATATATTGCTGAAGAAGTCTATGTAGAACAACCCCAGGTTTTGAAAATCATGCTTTTCCTAATCATGTTTTTAAATTAAATAAAGCTCTATATGGATTAAAACAAGCACCTAGGGCTTGGTATGATAGGCTAAGCAAATTTTTACTAAATAATGATTTTTCAAGAGGTAATATAGACACAACCCTCTTTATTAAAAGAAATCAAAATGATATGTTAGTTATACAAATTTATGTTGATGAAATTATTTTTGGGTCTACTAATGAATCTCTTTGTCAAGACTTTGCTAAGCTCATGCAGGGAGAGTTTGAGATGAGCATGATGGGAGAACTTACTTTCTTTCTCGGACTCCAAATCAAACAAACAAAGAAGGAATCTCCATCATCCAAAGCAAGTACACCAAGGAATTACTCAAAAGATTTGGAATGGAGAACTCCAAAGCAATTGGCACACCCATGAGCCCCTCATGTAAGCTTGACAAGGATGAAGAAGGTAAATGTGTAGACTTAAAATACTATAGAGGTATGATTGGCTCTCTACTATATTTAACTACAAGTAGGCCTGATATCATGTTTAGTGTTTGTTTGTGTGCTAGATTTCAATCTAATCCTAAAGAGTCTCACTTGAATGCTGTTAAAAGAATCCTTAGATATTTAAATGGTACTCAAACTCTAGGATTATGGTACTCTAAGGACTCATTAATTGACTTAATAGGATATTCAGATGCTGATTTTGCTGGATATAGATTAGATAGAAAAAGCACTAGTGGAACTTGCCAATTTTTGGAGTTAACCTAATCTCCTGGTTTAGCAAGAAATAAAATTCGGTAGCACTGTCTACGGCTGAGGCCGAATACATTGCAGCCGAAAGTTGTTGTGCTCAAATCTTGTAGATTAAGCAACAACTCGAAGACTTTGGTATCAAACTTAATGAAACACCCATAAGATGTGATAACACTAGTGCCATAAATCTTACTAAAAATCCAATTCAACATTCAAGGTCTAAACATATTGAAATAAGACATGATTTTATAAGAGAACATGTTCAAAACAAAGATATAATTCTTGACTATGTTTGCACTGAAATTCAATTAGCTGATATCTTTACAAAGGCCCTTAGTGAGGATAGATTCTGTGAAATTAGGAGAAATCTAGGAATTCTT